>NC_064621.1:433622329-433925544 GCF_023898315.1 Schistocerca nitens | reverse complement strand
TTTCAACATTTGAATATTCATTTCGTATGACATTTAATAATGGTACAATTTCGTGATAGTGCTGCTGGTGACGACGGCTGGCGACTAGGTGTACTGCAACACCGATGTCTCGCCCCATCAGGTAAGTCTGCGATGGACTGCGATGACGTTGCAGGGTGCGGCAGGGGATGACGGATGATGTCGCTGCAGTATGCTGCCCTCACCGACACGTGTGCTCAGCATCCCAGCATACAGTCACATGAAATTCAAACAGCAGTATCAGTTCCTTAAATTAACATCTAAATTACATCATATTTCACGCACTCTTTCACTCAACAAGAAGAATGTGTGTTTTTTTTTATGAGGTGTTCGACTGTTTGTGAGTTTCTTTATCATGAAGCAAGTCCATTCGTCCTTCCGACGTAACTGACTATCTGCAATTAAAGGTTCATGTAATTACGTTACAACATTTATACAGTTCTGCAACGGGTTTAATGATATAGTCAGTAGCAGTTCCCAACACTGTTACGACTCACCACTGTTGCTGACTGATCGATAAAAACACTTGCTCTTGAGTTTTAGTTTGCCTGGAATGTTACGTCCACGCATGTGGTCCCAATAACACTCTGAATACTTGGCATTACTAAACACTCGTAGCACAAAATTTGAAAACGAAATCATGGTAACACAACGCACTCATTGAGCGTCCACTTTTGTGTTAAATTCCACTCTTTCGCCAGTGAAATAAAGTTCGTACGCGCAGAGGAAGTCTTGAAGTCCTTGTGCTACCCATAAGAAAGTCTTTACACAGTCTAGTTACATAATGATAAATAACTGAATGATTGTACATATCAAATGAAGTACATAATTGTAGTCATTTACAATATAAAAGCAAATCCTAAGTCATATATTTTCTCGAAAAGGTGCTCCTGGATTTACAAAGAATTGTGCAGTGATAAACACAAGTTTGTATATGTTTGTCTGTGTAATGATCTGTTCACTCATGGACAACATCTTGTTCGACCTGGTTTATAGCTCATGCAAGTCCGAGCACTAACTTACGGTGGAAAATTTGTTAAACCTATACGTAACTTGCGTAAACTTTACATGTTGTAAGTGTATCCTGTACACAGTCTGAGAGAAAGAAAAAGAACATAACCTGCTCACCCTAGTGAGTTCAAAATAGTTAACAATCAACAAACTGGAACGTTTATTTTCTAAAGTCACTATATCCCACTGTTGTGTGAAATATGCAGTTCTGTCCACTGTTCGTAGTTTCACACGCATAAATTCCTGAAAGTTTACTAAATCTCAACAATTTTTTATTATGTTTGATTAAGTGTCTTAAGGTGGAATCATCTTGAATCAATTCTTCTTCTCCTTGCTGCAGCTCGGCGTCCTTTTCTCCGTCGAACTGGAGCTGAAATTTTCGTACAACTAATTGGTATTCTGAGAGTCTCTTCCTCCAAGCAGTACTGATGCTTCCAATGTTGTATGTTCCTATTCTCCCACACGCCACATCGCAGTGTGTCCATGAAATACTTATACACTAGTCCATTAATTAATAATTGTCACTTAGCCTACTCCCACTGTACTTGAGTCTTTGATGTTTGACTTCACCTCATTACGACACACATAAAAGGTCATCTACTGTACTTAGGATACATATCTTTTCAAGTCTTTGTGATTGTATAGTCCTTTCTGTCTATTTGAGTTGGGATAGACCACGAAATAACTATTTTTATGTGGTGCACCTAAGATGACAAATGGTCCTGAATATAACGGAAACCACTTCTTTATTTTTCTCTTTAATAATGACGACTTCGGATAATTCCTTACTAACACCATATCTTCCACGTTAAATTGTTGAGTATTCTGTAGTCTCCGGTTGTGTGATTCTTGCCGTTTCTGTGCATTCTCGTATAGTGTGACCAACGCTTGTCTAACTTTGTCCTCCCAGTCTTCCGGTTCGGTATTTAGTTTTGGAAGTGGGTTGACCCAAGTATTGTTCTCTTTTGTTTTTAATGTGAGTTCCGCTGGAGTAAAACCTGTCGATAAATGTGGTATGTAGTTTACAACACTTTCAAACGGCTCTATGTATTCTATCCACTTAGTTTGTTTAGCTGATCAGTACGTTCTCACAAAGCGATTAAACTCACAGAACACACGTTCCGTGGGATTACCTTGGGGGTGGAGCTTCGAAATGAAAATTGGTTTTATATTATGTTTCTCTAAGAATTTCTTCGAGGTAACACTCGTAAAATTTGAGGCATTGTCAGAGAGTAATGTTTCTGGCGTTCAGATATGAGGTATGTAATCATTTTCCAATCGGTTTATTATCGTTCTTGTGGCTGTTGTTTTTGTAGCAAATAGCTTTACAAACTTAGTAAAGTTATCTAGCACTGCTACGAGGTATTTGACCCCTCCTCTGCCAGTTGGCAGAGGTCCAGCGATGTCAATACTTAAAAGTTGGCGCGAAGCAGTTGGAACAATTGACTGCATTAATGTCCGCAATGATAAAGCACATGGCTTTACGCGCTGGCAAATGTCACAATATACATGTTATTAAAATGACAATACATTCTTAGTTTCGCCAGGCACTTCCTTGAACCGAAATGACCCCAAACATTATGTGTATATATTATTAACTTTTGCTCACATTGCTGCAAAATACATACTAGCCAGTTTCGTGAATCCTCATGTCTTCTAAAGAATAACACATCCTGATGTAACATGTAATATTTATGCACTTTCGAAGTAGGATCCGTCCTCAGTTGATCCTTGATCTCGTGCCAAATATTATCTATGTCCTGTTTTTGTGCCATATTTTTACACATCTCTAGAAAATATTTACGATTAACGTTGTCCGCCATTAGTAACACTTTAAATTCCGATGCTTGCTCTGTGAGTTCACTAAATTGAGGTACACCTTGGGGTAGCCTAGACAAAGCATCTGCCACAATATTATTACTTCCTTTGATGTAAATAATCTGGAAATCATACTCCTGCAACGCTAATGTCCATCTTGCCAAACGTGCATGGAGAAGTTTACAGGTCAGCAGGAAACTCAAGCCTGATGATCACAGTATACCCGAACGTGTCTACCATAAACATAATAATGAAATTTGCGAAACGCCCATACCACTGCCAATGATTCAAGCTCTGTAGTGGAATATGCGCGTTCGCACTCCGATAATACACGACTTGCGAAAGACATTATTTTTATTTGCTCGTGTCCGTCTACTATTTCTGTTTGAAATAAACACACACCTAACCCAGTACATGAAGCATCTGAGGTTATGCAAAAATCCTTACTGAGATCTGGTTGGTGCAAGATTTCAGCATTTAACTAGCAATGCTTGGTCGTGTCGAAATCATGTGCACACTGGTCAGTCCACACCCACGGCGCATTCTTTTTCAGAAGCCCCAATTGATGTTCGCTGTTAAGCCATTGATTAGGCACGAACTTTCGGAAAAAGGATACAAGACCCATATATGCCTTTAATTGTCTTTTGTTGGCCGGATATGGACAATTTCTGATAGACTCGAGTTTCGTACAATTCGGGAAGATTCCTTCTGATGATACTATATGTCCTAGAAACTTTGTCTCCGTCTTTCCAAACTTGGACTTCTTAAGGTTAACCATAACACCTGCAAGTTCAAATGTGGGTAACACCAAGTTAATTAGTTTGATATGCTCGTCCCATGTTGGTGAAGCAATCAATAAATCGTCCACATAGACAGTAACATGCTCTAACAAATATGGGCCTAGGACAGTGTCAAGCGCATTAATAAAGACTCCGGCACAGACATTCAATCCGAATGGCAATACTCTGAATTGATAGCTTCTTCCTCTATAAATAAATGCTGTATATTTCCTAGATCTTGGCGTTAAGACCACCTACCAGTATGACGCGCGGAGGTCGAGGCTTGATAGATACTTTATCCCATGGAACTTCTGTAATAGTTCTTCTAGGTTCTCAGGCCGCGTCCTGACAGGCATAATAATTTAATTAATCCGGTGAGCGTCGAGAACCAACCTTACGCTTCCATCGGATTTCATTACCGGTAATAGTGGGTTACTATATGGTGATAACGAGGTCTCAATAATTCCCCATTCCAGCATTCGTCTAATTTCTTTTGTTACTGCTTCCCTTTTCGCGCTGGGTATTGAGTACGTTTGATGACAGTAAATTTCATGTGGAAACACTTGCATGTCATACACGTAACCTTTAATTAGTCCAGGTTTTTCAAAAATACTTTACGATAATTAGTAAGTGTGTCTAATAATCGCTTTTGTTGCAGACTGTCAAGACCAGAGGATTGTTGTACTTTTTCTACTATTTCAGAGAGGTGGATATTCTCCTCTTCCTTCATATCCTCCATGACCGGGAATGTACTGCAATTGAAACTATCTTGAAGCCGCCATAAATGTGCGCGAATCGGTTCTATCTTTAAAATTTGACAATATTTGCCATGCAATTCTTTGGTCTTTACCAAGTCTAACCTGACTCTCGTGTCACCGAAACACATGCTGCATTCACCCTTTGCGAGATCGATTATAGCTTCCGTCTCTCGCAAAATATCTAATCCGAGGAGACAGTTCACGGCTAAATTCTTTACAATAAGGAAGGTGCACTCTTTGGCTCCCGTTCCAAAATTAATACAAATCCGTGTCTGTTCCCGAACTAGTTGGGCTTTCTCACTAATGGCTCCTGTAACTCGACAATTAGTGACTGGAAAAACCGGAATCTTTCTAATCTTCTTTAAGTGAAGAAAGAACGATTCATTCAGCACATAAACAGATGCTCCAGTATCTAAAATCACCGTAGTTTGAATACCATAAATATCACAAACTATAGCTGCTTGTACAACTTCCCGTTCAAACAAATTACACTTCTTCCGAAAATCTTGATATAATTCCTCTCGTATATCGACTCCGTCATTATATCTTAACATCTGCATAGTTGAACTACGTTGCTGAGCAAGATCAACAGAATTATTCCTACACACTGCATCTTTTGCGTCGTTCGACCCGATCGCTGCTGATTCTATGCGACACACATTCTCACTGTTACTACAGCTGGTTGTCTGCACGGTTGGTTGCTCGTTATTACTAACATCATTCATGCAAGTGCCCCTAGACACCCTGCGACTGACACACGGGAGCAGAATGTCGTCGCATCTAGTTTGACTGACTGGTAATGGTTCATGGTTGCGGTTCACTTACCTCAATGATCTTGATATTCGGTGGTTGCCATGGCTGCGCATTCATATGCTGCTGCATGTTATTTGACATATTTGTATTGTACGGGGGTTGTACATGATTGTTGTTGTGATATTGCGGTGGCCTAGGCTGCTGCCATTGCTGTTGTGCGTAATTCTGTTTTGACCAGTTATGTGGTGGTTGCATGTTTTGCTGATTATTTGAAAAATTACCGTTATTGTAATTGGCGTTAGCTCTAAAATCGCGTTTCCGTTTCTTTAAAAAGTTTCCGTTATTGTTTTGTCCACTATTGTTCTGTGGATGATAATTGTGATTCGGTGCATTAACGTACTGTCCATTTGTGTTCATATAATGGTTCTGCCATCATGAATAATTCGGACTATTCCAATGGTTTTGATTCCCATAGTAGGTGTTTCTATTACTATTGTTCTTGTGGTTTCGACTGTTGCCATTTCCATTATCATTATTCGACGAATTATTCCCATAATGGTGTCTGTCCTCTTCGATAACCAAATCTAAAGAGTCCAGTACAGATAGAAAATGTTCCACGTTGTCTGCAGGAATGTGAAACAATTTCTCCTTTAGATCACGCGGTAACTTCTCCATTAATATCTTTAAAACATCACACTCAGGAATTGGTGTGAATAAGTATTTCACTTTGTCCAGATACTTTTCAAAATATTACCGCCTTTTCTATTAAATGGCTCAGGACTATAAACTTCTTTTCTTAATCGTTCTTGTACCACATGCGACCAATACTTGTTTAGAAAAGCTTATTCAAATTCATCGAAGGAGCTGCATTGTTCAGCTTTCTGTGTCTCGAACAACGCTGGCTCACCTTGAATATGGGTAATGGTAAAGACAATTTTCTCCCTATCGTTCCAACTTTTTGGCATTATTCCGCGGATCCCTTTGATAAACACAACTGGATGGGGTCCGTTCTTATCATTGGTAACCTTCTGAAACTGTGAATTCTTCACTAAAGCATCCTGAGTCACCAATGATTGTGTATGGTCTTGATAAACGGATGTTACTCCACGTGTTGGATTGAAATTATTGCCCGTCTGCCCCCTACTTTCAGTTAAAGGCATTTCATAATAATCAGGGTGTGTTTCTGTGATACTAACACACTCCGGTGAACTGTTATGAGATGTTTGCACACGTGTTTCATTAAGCACTTTCTGCACGTTTTGTAATTCAGTCTGGAGTTCATGAATCTTTGTGTTGTTTTCATGTATCAGTTGTGTTCCTGCTCGTTGTAACATCACAGGTAGTTTCTTCTGTATAACAGTACTAATTTGTTTGTCTTTGTCGTTTAGCCATATGTTGAATGTGGTCACAATGCGTTCTTCTTGTGCTTTGCATTTTTGTTCTATTACGTTTTGATTATCAACCGTAAGGTTTTCTATACGTGTACTTATGTTGCGTATTTCTGCTTCCAAAGAAGTGTGTGTTTGTTGTAATTTGTCCACATCCTGGGTTAGTTGCTTTACATTCTGTGGTAACTCATGGTATGTTTGTTGCATACTTGAAATGTTGTTCTGTATAGCAGACAACTGGGCATCTATTTGCTGTCGCAGCTGGCGATCGTGTTCTTTTAACCGGTTTTCAAGCTTTTGATCTATCTCTTTTGAGAACTGTGAAAAGCTTAACTGCGTACGCTCGTCTAATTGACTGATGCGTTCATCCAAGGTCCTAATCCGTTCATCTACTCTGCTAATACGTTTATCTAAATTATTTTTAATCTCAGTTGCAAGCTGTTTAGCAGTTTCTTGTTCACGCTGTATCTGTGATTGTTCCTGTATTTTAAACATTTGTTCCATTTCTATCATTAAGAGAGAAAATGGATCTATTACTTTTTGTGTTGGCTCTACCGGTGGTAAATCGACTGTAACTGGTATTCCTTGTGGTTCTGTTTCAGTATGCACTTGAACTACCGCCTGTATTCTGCCTGAGTGTTCTACAGCAGATGGATCACTGACTTTAATATTAGTGTCCTGTTCTATATCCTCTGTCTGATTTGCAAAAATATTATCAATTTCTACATCACTAGTTATACCTTCCTCCTCTTGAATGTTCTACAGTTACTTCCTGCTGTGTAGCTTTTCTTACACGTCGCACTGTTTTCACCATGTTTGCAAATGTTTGGGTGCAAGTCTAATCGGATAAACGTCACACGCAACACATCAATTATTCCGTCACACAAAACATAAAATAATTACTACACTGCACCAGATTGGAATCAGTACCATAAATGTTCACTTTCGTTTGATTAAAATTCAGTTCCAATCTCGTTCAATTAACCTCTACTAAAAACACTTGATGCTGTATTTTACTGATCCTTCTCGCAGTTATTTAAAGAAGATGTTGTGCATACCTTATGCTTCGTTCTGCTGCCGCTGGGATGGAATGGTGCAACAAAAATATCGTGCATAGGGTCGTCGCAGATTTCCGCTCATTACAGCATGAAACAAATAGAAAAAACACACATTAGCACACAGATATAAGCTAGTCCTGTCAATAGGTTGCCACTGAATTGCCCTCTCTGTTTATTGACTGGATAGCCACTGAATTGCTATTTATTTATTTAATGGGATAATAACAATTATTAAAAGGTGGCAATTTTATTTAAGCACTGTTTTTACTCTTTCAATTGTTGCGAGTCAGCGATAGTGCAATGCTGCTCGCTTTGGAGAATACACATTTTATAAGAATTATTTGGTCCAGGAAACACTTTTGCGATCACAGTTGCGATTTAGACGGTATTCGCGTAATTGTACTGATTAAAAGTTATCGTTTCCGAAAGACGCAGGTTCGATTAAAGCTGTGTGCACTTTTGCGCGTATAATGAAAATATTCATAACACGTCGCATAACAAAAAGAAACATGCGAATCACAACCGTGATCAAACGAAGAAAATATATGATAACATAAATGTTCTTCGCTGTTATTCAGGACAGGCTCAGATTAGACCTTGCAATTTTTAGTTATAGGAAATCACAAGACGTTACACTTTAGAGATATTTGTTTTGAATAACTTGTATTTACCTTCTCTCTCTCTCCTTTTTACAGCCTTTATACCTTCACATCGATTAAGTAACTTTTCCTTCTCTACCGACCAGTACGAGGACAAAATTCAGACTCAACAAAATGTCTTACATCGAATCATTACATGCTTAACCCTTAACAATCATATATAGTTTCGTAGTACAAACAATGCTAATTTATTCCGTGCACTAGAAAGTCTTTGATACACTGAGCACAAAAATGAAAATAATAAAATTATAATTACATTTTTAATATCATGAATACTTCTTCAAATCATGAAAATAAGGTTTGACATCGTCGTAATATTAATTTTCATCGTTGTAGCACTACACTGTCCAGATGACGAAATGATCTGGTTGGAGATCCGATATGAATACAACGAATTATTAAGCCGGGAAAGTTTACGGAGCCAATGGCAGGTCCTTCTTGTTCACATCTCCGTTAGAACATCCAATATCTGTTCAGTTATCCAGGCCTGCAAGTTGCTTGTGTCACTGGTTTTCCGCTCATTAAATAATATTGTCCGCGTTAACGCGAATATAAGGATATTTCTCGTTGTTTTTTGTAAATGTATTGGCACTTAAAACGACATTGTTCGTTGAATGGCGCTTGTACGTATATGAGATTTTACATTCATTTTGTGCACTTTATACAGAATGGTCCATTGATGGTGACCGGGCTAAATATCTCACGAAATAAGCATCAATCGAAAAAACAACAAAGAACGACACTCGTCTAGCTTGAAGGGGGAAACCAGATGGCGCTATGGTTGGCCCGCTAGATGGCGCGACCATAGGTCAAACGGATATCAACTGCGTTTTTTTAAATAGAAACCCCCATTTTTATTACATATTCGTGTAGTACGTAAAGAAATATGAATGTTTTAGTTGGACCACTTTTTTTACTTTGTGATAGATGGCTCTGAAATAGTCACAAACGTATAAGTACGTGGTATCACGTAACATTGTGCCAGTGCGGACGGGTTTTGCTTCGTGATACATTACCCATGTTAAAATGGACCGTTTACCAATTGCGGAAAAGGTCGATATCGTGTTTATGTATGGCTATTGTGATCAAAATGCCCAACTGGCGTGTGTTATGTATGCTGCTCGGTATCCTGGACGACATCATCCTAGTGTCCGGACCGTTCGCCGGATAGTTACGTTATTTAAGTTCAAATGGTTCAAATACGCTCTGAGCACTATGCGACTTAACTTCTGAGGTCATCAGTCGCCTAGAACTTAGAACTAATTAAACCTAACTAACCTAAGGACATCACACACATCCATGCCCGAGGCAGGATTCGAACCTGCGACCGTAGCGACGTTATTTAAGGAAACAGGAAGTGTTCAGCCACATGTGAAACGTCAACCACGACCTGTAACAAACGATGATGCCCGAGTAGGTGTTTCAGCTGCTGTTGCGGCTAATCTGAACATAAGTAGCAGACAAATTGCGCGATACGGAATGTTCTACCGATGTTACAAGTTGTTTCACAGCATGACAAAATGGCGATGTTCTTCCAACTTGATGAATGTCCGGCACGTACCTCGCTAGCGGTTGAAGCGGTATTGAATAGCTTATTTCATGACAGGTGGATTGTTCGTCGAAGCACCATACCATGGCCCGCACGTTCACCGGATCTGACGTCCCAGGATTTCTTTCTGTGGGGAAAGTTGAAGGATATTTGCTATCGTGATCCACCGACAACGACTGACAACAAGCGTCAGCGCATTGTCAATGCATGTGCGAACATTACGGAAGGCGAACTACTTGCTGTTGAGAGGAATGTCGTCACACGTATTAGCAAATGCATTGAGGTTGACCGACATCATTTTGAGCATTTATTGCATTAATGTGGTATTTACAGGTAATCACGCTGTAACAGCATTCGTTCTCAGAAATGACAAGGTCACAAAGTTACATGTATCACATTGGAACAACCGAAATAAAATGTTCAAACGTACCTACGTTCTGTATTTTAATTTAAAAAACCTACCTGTTACAAACTGTTCGTCGAAAATTGTGAGCCATGTGTTTGTACCTATAACAGCGCCATCTATCACAAAGCGAAAAAAATGGTCTAACTAAAACATTCATATATCTTTACCTACTACTCGAATTAAAAAATGGGTGTTTCTATTTAAAAAACGCAGTTGATATCCGTTTGACCTATGGCAGCGCCATCTAGCGGGCCAACCATAGCACCATCTGGTTCCCCCCTTCAAGCTAGACAAGTTTCGTTCTTTGTAGTATATCGTTTGACGCTTATTTCGTGAGATATTCGGCCCGGTCACGATTAATGGACCACCCTGTATATGTATGTAATATGGGTTTCTGGGGATTCTCATTTTTCATCCCCTGGTCGTTTTTGCAAACCCTCACATGTTAAGAAGTACGTTCTCGAACAAATTACGTTTCGTTGCAATTATACTGGTTGGTTATAATTAAACGTTCGCTGTTTGACTTTTGAGGGATGCTGTAGAGTTTGTGCGCTGCGGTATTTGCGTTGATAGTAATGTTAGTGCCATGACTTGCCGTTAGGCGCCGATACTGGTACAGCGACGTAGTGTTAAAACACAAACATCAGTGTGCATCAGAGTTGCAGGCAATAAACATGGGTCTCGACAAGGTGAGCACGGATTTACTCGCAAATCTGTTTTATCAAAACAATAGCAACAGTGCTAGTGGTCTTCACGAATATCGACACATCAAAGGAATACGGAGAGGTTCTCTGTGCGCATCGGAGTTGTAGGACACCGTTTGGAGGTTCGAGTAACTGGCGATTTGGGAATTGCTCCTGGGTAAGGCCGCTGGCCAATCGCGCATCAAATTGTTCGAGAAGTTACCGTTGCCATGGCTGAGAATGCTGGAAGCAACGTGGGGTCTTCAAGCAGTGCACGAGCTGTGTTACCACAGCTGAACATCCCGTGGTCCACCGTTGGGAAATTGCTACAAACAATTGTGAAATGGTATCTGTACTGCGGTTCCAGGTTGTCGTTGATGCAGATGTTCGTCACATTGAGCGAAGTTTGTAACTTGGAACGTAAACATGATACGGAATTAACAGCTGTTACATTCTCACGTGGAAATTAAAACGTGTTTCTTTCAGTGGTTTATACGTTATTTCTCTCCATGTGTCCTTGCAAATACAGTATTTCCACAAAGTTTCATTCTCCTACAATCACTCGTTTTTCATGAGGGTCCTCTTATGTAGCGAAAGTTTAATTATAACCGCCAGAGAAACTACCTTAAGCAGTGATGGTACTTTCTTGTTATTATTAGATGAATTTTTCAGCTAGCGTGTTGCAGCAGAACTTCAAGGCACGCGGTTGCTGCGACGGAGATTTCGAAACTTTTGCTGTAACACTGGCTCAGATCTTTTCAATTTGTTAGTTGCTGTAGGGTACAGGGCGCATACATATTTGTGTTGCACTAATTATACCTGTAAGATGTATCAGGTTCATAGACACGGATGGCGAGTAGCTACATGAAATCTGCCGTAAGGATAAAGGTTTCATTTTTTGCCGAACCGAGCCGAATGGCTTCCATTGTCCGCCGTTGATCATTTCTAACGGCAGCATCCATAGCAGCAACGACAGAAGGGTAATGGGACGAGGGATCTGTCCTGGCCGACTGTTGTTTAATGACACTCGACGCTCTCGAAACCGTTTACTCCACGCAAACACTCAGACACATGACACACAGCGTTCCTCATACACTGAAACCACTGGGCATGAGTCTCACTTTCTGACCCTCCTTGCGCAATCAAAAACAGCGCTATACCTCGCTGTTCTGTCTTAGTGAAATCGGACTCCACATACGACTCGTTGACCTCACGTCGTACTCGACTGATAGACAAGTGGCTTCTGTAAAGTTCTTTATAAGTTGTTGAAATACATAAATCAGTGCCTGAACTGTGAATGTATACAAAACTGGAGTTATCTGTAGCGTATTGTAACTGCAAGTGGTGTGTTTATTCTGTATTTTTGTTAGCAAAACTTTATACGAACCAATTGGGCAATGCAACTCCCAAAACTATTAAAGAAATACAGTCACTACAAAATACATTCAGCCCCTTAAGTACTCAATTACCAGGCCCCGTTAAAAATTGATTTCAGTCTGGAACCGCGCGACTGCTACGGTCGCAGGTTCGAATCCTGCCTCGGGCATGGATGTGTGTGATGTCCTTAGGTTAGTTAGGTTTAAGTAGTTCTAAGTTCTAGAAGACTGATGACCTTAGATGTTAAGTCCCATAGTGCTCAGAGCCATTTGAACCATTTAAAAATTGATAACTTTGGTCCCTGTGCACATTACAAATAAATTGAATTGTCTTACCTTTAAAGCAACAGCGATGGAACGCATTATATTCTGCTCTCTCACAAAGAAGAATAGAATATACTAGCTACCGACTCGGCGGTGTGCAAAGCTGGCCGTAATATTATACTTTGAAATATAGATGAAATTCTTTTGGCTGATAAATGAAAAAATTTAAGAAAAATTTAATTCCTTTAATAAACGAATGACTTGGACAGGTAGGCAGTAGTGATTTGGATGAATTATAACACTGACGTATTCAATAGTGAAGTTGTATTCGAGGTTAAGTTTGGCTTTTCAAAAACATCTGACAATTGAAATTACATTACTCAGACAAATTACATCCTTTTTACTAAATGAAAACCTTTCTTTTCCGACGTGTCACAAACACTTGAGATTTCTACAGTAAGTATTAGCTAACATCACTAAAAAGTATAAAGACAAATCTTAAAATTACGTGTATCTCTGTTATCAGATCTTAGAAACATTTCAAAAGGGAGATATCAGACTAGCCTACAGATCAAATCTGTTTACGTACATTCTGGGGTTACTCAACACAGAACGCACTGTTACCAATTATCAGTCTACTCAATAGGAAAATAGTAGAAAATCAACAATCTGCGAGAAGACTTCTGATTCCACATTTATATTTTCAATAATACATGTACTCGTGAAACTTCTTTGTAATATAAATTCAGTAATCCATTCTTGTCACAATTAAATTCACATTTCACCATTGTACTTTACATTCCATTATAAAATCACTCATCAGTTTAACTACCTATTTTATGTGCAGTGTGAAACGTCCCCTTTGAACAATTGTACATGACTGTGCTTAAACTGACACACAATATTTTTTAGCGCAACGCAATCTGACTTTCAATCATCCCTACAAAAGAATGGCCCTGACTAACATTAACCTATACCTTTCACAAATCACTTACCTCACAAAAATCTTCGTTACTCGAACTACTGCAATACAGTGAGCGCCACTACTGCCAGCCAAATTTAAGATTCAAACTACGGAAGGCACTAACTACTGATAGGCATAGTTAGCAAATGAAAGATTTTAATAGGGAACAAACAATGTATTTACCTTAATAGTCATAATATATATAGCAGTTCATGACATCCAGTCTTACAAATTTCAAAATTCCGCCATCTCTTTCCCCACATCCACCACTGCTGGCGGCTCACCTCCAACTGCGCAACGCTACACGCTGTTCACATCCAGCTGCCCAACGCTACAATGGCAGACAACAATGCAAACTAGCCACAGACTCCACACAGCACAGCCAGTGATTTTCATACAGAGCGCTACGTAACGTTACCAATAAGAAAACATAAACAGCCTACTTACATAGCGCCCATGCTCCCCAGGAAACATTTTACAAATTGTTTTGGGCAGTGGCCAATAATGATTTGATAAAAGTTTTCATAATTACAATAACAAAGAAATCAAATGCACAGCCTTATTGATACAATGTTGGTCAAAAGGTAAAATTTTCTCACAGTCCATAAAGACAGTCCTGATCGTTCATCACAGTAAAATTGCAGTGTTTTTCTCAAAGTCTGAGCAGTAAAAGAAAATGCACACGGAAGTAGTGGATTTCCATGCAGTCTTGAAGAAGTAGTGTTGTCCTTTCAACGGAAAGACAGTGCTGACTCTTGACATGCAGACAGGTAATGGGCCACAACAGAGCAAACCCACAGCAGAGTCAGTCGAAGTTTTGAAGAATATTGGTAGGTAGGTCATCACAGAGCAGACCCACTGTAGTCCTGGTAGAGATTACGGTATTGGGGGGCCACCAGAGGTGCAGACCCACTGCAGTCCTTGTAGAAATAATGGTATTCGTGGACTATCAAAGATGCAGACCCACTGTAGTCCTTGTAGAGACGGCCAACAGCCATCTGTTGCGACTGTGCAGGTGCACAATCACCATTGAAGAGTCTTGCGGATAATATAGCAAGTCCATAACCACCACTTGTGCACTCACAAAGTTTTTGAAATTGTCCTTAGAACCAGCAATGCTGTTACCCAGTCCCTTGCTGAATTATTAACACATGTGCAAACACTGTCAGTCCCTACTTCTCACATATTGTCCATATACTATGACCAACAGAAACGTGTGCAGTGAAATGGAACTTACAAGTTACTTAATTTGATGAACTGGTGTCAATTACAATTTTATAACATAAGAATACAATGAAAAAGATACAAAATACATCATTAAAGAACATAACAATAGAGATAACATTTGTAGTAACACAAACTTTACAAAAGAATAGAAATAAACATATACATCAGTGTTACAGGAATTATGAAAAAATATGAGAATAACTTTTGAAACATCAACTTCACACATGAGCATTAAAACAAAACAGAATACATAATGTCTAAACATCTTTACAAACTAAATAACATATTATTAGAAAAATTCTACAACATAACTCTTATTAGCTAAACACATAAAGACAGGAAAAACGCAAATATACAAGAGTACACAAACACATAGGGGGATAACACAATGGAAAGGACAGGGTTCGTTTTCAGTGTAACATTTGGTACTGCAGTCCAACCCAAAACTTCATTCCATAGATCTTTCCTCTTATTTCAACATTTGTTTTCACCAAAACATCCTATCCAAGCATGCTTTCTGTATTTATATGTTCACATATTTCTTACCTCATTATTTATTTTCCATTATCTAACATCATTTATTTCCAAGAAAATCCTACCTAAACTTGTTGTCTCTAAACCCTACTTTTTTGTTCATATCCTCTTTCAAAATACTTTTTTTTGCCAAACCATATTCTTATAGCTTCTCACTGCATTTCTTCCAATTCATCACAACTTGTTCTCTTATATAGCCTACCCCATTTTAAGCTAACTTAAATCTACTGAGCTCAGATATATATACTAAGGAACGAGGCAATGCAGCAGCACAAAACAATTAACACAAACAGCAATGATAAAAAATACAAAAGGCAAAGCAAGCAGCATAAATTAGCAAAGCAAATGCAACATTACAACTAATATGAGCCAATGTGCAGAGCAAGAAAAATAAATCAGTAGTAAAACTAGCTTAACAGAGTTATACAAAGTGAAATTTAGTAGCACTATGCCTGGCACACAGCAGCAGCAAATGCAATAACTTATATCTAAACATGACAAAGCTCAAGCAGAAAGAATAGTAACCTAAAGACAACAATGCATGTAAGGGAAATGTCTATACACATCTTAATGTCTATGTAATTAAAGTGGTGCACCACAACTTATTCTACGAAAAATATTACCAAGTAGTTGAAAAGAAAATTATGTATGCAAGTCCTGTGAAGGGAAATGTCTTTTTTGTGCTCCTTCTTTTTCTTTAAAGTTATTACTTAGTGGATCTGTAGGCATAAAATATCTATATTAGTACATCCATAAAATTTTATTTTAACCAATGCTGCAGTGCAACTAGAAACTAGATATTAAACAAAATGAGCAAGCTCTCAACTAGAAAGACAATAGACGTAAAATGTTTCTCATCATTTCATTAGGCATTTTAGTAAATATCACAAATTAAGAGCTCCATAGTATAATCATATGTTTTCTAGTTTGAGCATGTCATATTTACGATGCTTTCTACAAAGAAATGTCAATAGCGAGGATAATGGCCTCCTTTTTTTTCTACCTGTGCCGCTAAAACGCACACACTAATGGCTTTTTCTCCAGGCAGGTGGCACAGCTGGGCGGCCACGACGCATTACGTGCAGGTCACTCAACTTTCTTACCGAAATATTTAAGACAGCAGTTTGCACTACACTGACAGTCTCATATAAAAAATTTCACAGGTCGAGAATTTGCGTTGCAAATGTGTAGAAACAAAATCCTATCAATATAACAGAGTCCAAAAAATATTTTGTGGCATTGTGATACATTCACGCATGTACACACATTTCATAACTCTTTAAAGTACGATTCTCAGCTTATTGATCATAAACGTACCTCAACAGCATAATACATATCTTCGTCATAAAAATATCATAACAGCTAAGTCAATTTGTAATAACACCAACGCTATACTATTGTACATATAATAATTTTTTCTTGTGATTTTCGATAAATTAGTGTAATCGATGTTCTGATTTCATTTCTTTTTTGTTTCATGCCATTATGTTAAAGAAACTGTAAACACTTTTCGATGTGAATATTAATGTTTATGTCAAATTTCAAGCAATATTGTAATAGAATTGAAGTGTAACAAATGTCGAGACTGTTGTAAGATGTTAAAGTTGTAATTGTGCGTCTGGTCCATACGTAGGTAATGTATTAGGATATGTAGAATGCAAAACCTCGGGTGAATACCCTGTCTGTAGGGGAGCGGTAAAAGGTGGATGGCAGGCGAGCGCGGGAAAATGCACATGGCCACTGTACGACATAACGGGCTCAGCAGTAGTAGTCGGAGTTGGACATCGGTCTGAGAAACACGTTCTCGATCGAGGAGGCTCTCCTGGAAAAAGTGATTTCGTTGAGCCTCGGATGTGCCGTTTCCGACGCCTATACAGCATGGCAATATTGCATAGGCACTAAACGGAAAAGTATTGCGACGCTAAGAAGAAGCAACGTGCAGATACATAAAGAGCCATTGCTGTGATTGTATGTGTGCTCTGTGCCTCGCCATCTCGCCGCCTGCCGACTGCCGCATCGATACAAACAGGTTGAAACTTTTAGTACTGTATTCGTGTGGACCAGTGTTACTTTTGTTCCATACTGTTCAATAACAACTTAAATTTTACCAGAACTGTCCTATCATTTAATTATCATCACAACTAACCTAGACAGGGTCCTTTCCACATGTTGTGCATTCCGAGTGTCCCAAGATGAAAAATTAAAATTTATGTTAATAATAATTACCTACAGACCTAGCTATGTTAGAATGATGTTTAAAGAACTTTGTCATTAATGAAATAATAGACGAATAATATAGGTCTGACAAAGTTGGAAGATATTGTTGAAATTGGTTTAGTAATGAAGTTCAATTATTTTGACGCAGATATAATGGTAATTAAAGGAGCAGGAAATAAGCTAAAAAGAGCAGTAACTCATATATTGGAAATCTTGAGTGCTTAATGATTCCAATAATCAAAATTTTCAGTACAGTGATCATAACAGCTTCAGGGTCCCCCCCCCATTTCTTTTCTATTTATTTGAATTCTGAAGTGTACTGAACTGATTTGACCAGCAAAGTTAAAGTCAATATGAAACCAAAATTTATCAGTGTTTTACCTTTTTCAAAATTGACATTGTATGTATGTTTCGGAAGTGCTATTTCTAGGATAACCTATGCCCGATTTTAATCAGATCAGTAGACAGTACGAAGTTTGTAGTAAACATTATAGTTTAATGTTGTGTATTTATGGCTTGTCCATATTGGTTCAGAAAGTGAAATTATCAGTTCAGTAGAGTTTCTGGTTCTAAAATTTACCATATTATGCAGTGTTATTACGTGTTGTTTTGCATGCAAGTATATCAACTTGTACTGGGAAGAAACTCAGTTAATGCCTAAGTAGGCTGGCGACCGTATTGTTAAGAATTTGGTAGCATCTGCTGTGTTGTTTCTTGTCCGTCCTAATGTGTGGTTGCACTCCGGAATTGCTTGACATATCATTGTTATTACTGAGTGGATGTAAGTCTGATTTGCTTCCATTCAGGTACACGCAGTCAAAATCTATACAAAAATCCTTTCTCTTAAGGTGAAGCCCGTCAACTTACCATAGTACAGGCTTTAAAGAGTATTGTGTGCAATAGCGCAGTGTTACAAGTGGCTCCCGGTGACAGGTCATCCAGTTCTTGTCAGTCACAAATTAATGTGAATACCTAACAGTGGATGTTCAGTGGCACAAATTGCAATATTATTCAGTAAAATAAATAGCAGTAAACGTCAAGTACGGTAGTGTGGTGTAATTAGCATTCAGTATGGACAAGAACGTAGAAACAGTAGATGTGCCGAGTGTAATGGAAAATGCGGCTGGCAATAGCAGGAGTTTACGCGGCCAGATAACAGATGGCGTTAGTGGTAGACAATTGGCGTACATACAATATCACGAACATGTTAACGAACAGATTGAAATGTCGAGATTGCCTAGAACACAGCAAGGAATAAAACAGGAAGTAGAGGACGACTTTGTAGATGGTAGTGGGTACGTGAACGAATCCACTGACATGTTTGATTCACCACAGATAAAGAAAGAACCGAAAGAAACTTTTGAAGTTGGATCGGAACACACCGATTCCATAGAACAAAATAGTGTGAAAATTTTAAGCATGAACGATTTATTTGAACAATTAACCAAACAAATTGCAGGACAGAATAATCAGCTTAAAACACACGTTGCCGAGCAGCTCAAAACGCAGAATGATCAGCTTAAAATACACGTTGATCAGCAGCTCAAAACACAAAGTAATCAGCTCAAAACGCAGAATGATCAGCTTAATGCACAGGTCGAAGAACAAGGAATTAAAATTAGTAAACAAATAGAACAGGTAGAACAAAAAGTGGGTAGTTTAAGCTCTGTAGTAAATACTATGAAATTTGAAATTCACACAATTAATAAAAATATGGATACTATGCAGGGGGAAATTGACAACATTAACAGTAGGTTTGATGTTGAAATCCTCAGCATCCAAGAGAAAGTAGAGCCTCTAGTCGAAACAAAAGTAGACGAAAAAGTTTTCGGTCTTAAAACTGAGATCGTAAACATGGAATGTTACAGTTGAAAAAGGCACTTTCAGACACTGAAAGAGATTTAGGCGAAAAAGTTACCGGATGTTTACAAAAATGTGAACAAAATACTTCGAAAATTCAAGGCAAAATTTTCGATCTTGAGAGTAAAATTAAAGATAAGTCTGGTGTTTTCTGTATTGGCACACCACTTACGAAGCTGTTGGAAGGTGAGGAGCGCTTCGATCCCGCCAAGAAACATAATGGATGGCATGGGTTAGATTTCATAAAAAATTGCGAGAGGATGTTTCCTGAACACTTGTCTGGTCAGGAAAAGATAAACGTAGTAATTAGCGCCTTAGCAGGTGACGCTAAGCGCTGGGGAATTAATTTGAATACTGAAAAAATGACGTTCGAAGAATTTAAACAAAAGTTTACGGAAGAATATTGGTCCGAACAAAAACAGGATCATTTGTGGCGCGAGTTTATCATGGCCAAACTTCATGATAACAGGGGCAGGAATTCTTGAAAGATTTCTGCGAATATTGGTACCAAAAGTTGACACATTTAAGAGGAAGAAGATCCGATTCAGAAATCATATGGGAGCTATATAAAAAGCTTCCAGAAGATTCGAAGAGATATGTGGGAAGCAATAATCGCAGCTTCCAAGCGTTTGTCGAGAGGGTCGAAGACGAAGACCACTGGCGCGAAAGTCGTGCCAATTATCAGAATTTTGGTAATAGAAATAATCGTAATAATGACGAGAGAAATGACGGCGATGGGTTTCGCGTCAATATGATACAGAGAGGTAGAGGCAGAGGCAGAGGAAGAGGAAGAGGGAGTTATTCAGGTCGCGGTAGAGGGTACACCGCACAAAATAATAACGACGCGGGAAACTGATTTCCGCGAACGTTGCAGGCCAAACGGAAGCGGACAGTATATACCAGCCCCGATTTAAGAAATGTTACCAGACCGATAGTAAAGTTATGAGACAGGTTAGAGACAGGCGTGGAACGACGCAACGTGTTGTTGCAAAACAAGCGTCAGGTGCAAGCGCAGATGAGTCATCTTCGCCGTGCAGAGCAATACAGGTTAACAGGCGAGTGGATCATCAGAGGGCAACGGCCCTGCCTAACAGAACAGCTGTTCAGTGAGAAGCCGCTAGCGATGAGGCAGCATTAGGTACGAACATTGCCATAAGAACGGGTGAATACATTACGAGTGGTAATTCCGTGGCGAAGGAAATAGTAGATAAAACAGTGGATACACAGAGAGCTGCGGTTAGCAGTGTTAGCAATAAAGTAAATGGCAAGAATGAATTTGCAGAAGTAACTGATTGGCGTGTGCAGATCGACGATCTGTACAAAGGCCTTAAGCAATGTGAGTGGGAGGATTTTAAGAAGGAGTATGAGGCAAAGAAGTTAATTAGTGGAAAAGGAAATAGTAGGGACGTCGATAAGGTGACGTGGCCCGAATTTAAAGAGGAGAGAGTAAATAGCGCCGCGCAAAGTACGCGTGCTGCCGATAGGATGAAGGTTAAAGATAGGAAGGAATTGGAGGATGAAATCTTAAGCATTGACGAGGAAGTAACTTCTATTAATGATCCGCCAACAGTACAAGCTGCTACCGAAAGGCACCGTGGGGAAGGGGCAGGTAATTACCTAGAAGTAATTGAAGTCCACGAGGATTACACTAAATATGAAGTAAAAGTGGATGTGAGTAAAGCTGATAATGAGGCCGTTTTGCCAAAAGAGGATATTGAATTAAAATTAAAGCCTGACGAAAATGCAGAGAGAGAACTTAATGCCTGTCTCAGAAAAGCTTTTATGTTAGAACCTGAAAGCGATCCAGAATGGTCAGATTCGGACGGTAGTTCAAATGACGAGTATTTCGGTACTAGTGAAAATAATGGGAATACATCTAATTGCGATATTGTACCTACCGATGATGAAGTTTCAAAACAAAATCCAGATGTTGAGACTGAACAAAGAAAGAAATAGCCACCGGACGACTCAGTGTTTATTTTGCAACGAGTTCAAGTAAGTAAAGACTTTGAACTCCAGAAACCGAAAAAGCCGCCAGATATAAATGGTCCATAGGTCAGGAACGTATCTTGGGACAATGTCACAGTCGACCAAGGTGTGTTGTGGAAAAAAACAGGAAGGGGCATGATTTAGAGTCTGGGGCAGATTTATATTGGACTTTGAGAACGTCATGAACACAGTACATCATGAAACTACTGCGTTCCCACCGGAAGAAATTTTGTTAGGCAGCAGAGGTAAAAGTTTAATTGAAGAAAAACTAGAGTTTCCACCTTGTACAAGCTTGGGGTTGAGTCAAAAGAAAGAATTAGTCAGAAAAAGGGCAAAGCAAAAAGCTGAATCTAGATCTAAAAGACATGATAAAAACCTGAAAGTTTCAAAATTTAAAATTGGGGATTATGTTCTTTTAAAAACCCAAGAAAAGTCTAGTGAACTGAACCATGAAATTTCCAAATTTAAATATATTTATAATGGACCGTATATAATACAGAACATTCCACACGATAATGCTTACTACCTGATCTACCCAAAATCCAAAAGACCTTTAGGTGTAGGAAATGTTGTGGACCTGAAACTGTATATTCCTAGAAGTGAGTGACCTAAGTGCAATCAGAAAGCAATTTGCAGTAAATATGCTGTATCTTATACTGAAACTATTTTATTCTAAATGTAACAAATCTTTGTAAATGTATGTATACAAATGTCAAAGTATGGCGGCCGAACTTCCCCGCAAGGGGCCTCCCGGCCAACAATGCCATATGATCATTTCATTTCATTTCAGTGTGCTAATGTAGTTATGTGAGTTTCAGATTACCAAATGTCCTATAAGTGTAAATATGTATGGAGAAAAGGGCTGAAAAGAAATAGCAAATGCTGCAAGCCAAATAAAAGATGGGACTGCCAAAAATCAAAGAGGGCAGATAAATAGACAAAGGAGAATTGTAAGTGTGGTACAGGAGATGTGATAAAATGATGGGAAATGGACTGCCCAAATCTGAATAATAGGCAGCAAAAATATGTAGTGATTTTTCTAAATATTATTGTGTGTTTTTTTTAGTAAGTAAGGAAATGGATAGCCATTCAATGCAAGCAGCAACAAATTGTCTTATAGTGTATATAGATATTTGTATTTGCTTTTGCAGTTAAGTGCTTGTGTTCCAGATTTTGAAATTATTTCTTTGAGAAATTTAATAAAAATGAGTAATTTGCTATTTAAATCATGTTGTGATAGGAGGTTGGACTGTGCCAAAAGCACTTAAGCAAACGATAGGTAAATGTTCTTGATATATTAAAAAATTATAGACCTATATAATGTGAATTCACGGAGAAGAAGTAAAAACTTTGAGGTTCGCCGATGACATTGTAATTCTGTCAGAGACAGCAAAAGACTTGGAAGAGCAGTTGAACGGAATTGACAGTGTCTTGAAAGGAGGATATAAGATGAACATCAACAAAAGCAAAACGAGGATAATGGAATGTAGTCGAATTAAGTCGGGTGATGCTAAGGGAATTATATTAGGAAATGAGACACTTAAAGTAGTAAAGGAGTTTTGCTATTTAGGGCGCAAAGTAACTGATGATGGTCGAAGTAGAGAGGATATAAAATGTAGACTGGCAATGGCAAGGAAATCGTTTCTGAAGAAAAGAAATTTTGTTAACATCGAGTATAGATTTACGTGTCAGGAAGTCGTTTCTGAAAGTATTTGTATGGAGTGTAGCCATGTATTGATGTGAAACGTGGACGATAACCAGTTTGGACAAGA
This sequence comes from Schistocerca nitens, assembly GCF_023898315.1. Lineage (NCBI taxonomy): Eukaryota > Metazoa > Arthropoda > Insecta > Orthoptera > Acrididae > Schistocerca > Schistocerca nitens. The sequence continues at coordinate 433,902,461 of NC_064621.1, read as the reverse complement.
AGAGAATAGAAGCTTTCGAAATGTGGTGCTACAGAAGAATGCTGAAGATAAGGCGGGTAGATCACGTAACTAATGAGGAGGTACTGAATAGGATTGGGGAGAAGAGAAGTTTGTGGCACAACTTGACTAGAAGAAGGGATCGGTTGGTAGGACATGTTTTGAGGCATCAAGGGATCACAAATTTAGCATTGGAGGGCAGCGTGAAGGGTAAAAATCGTAGAGGGAGACCAAGAGATGAATACACTAAGCAGATTCAGAAGGATGTAGGTAGAAGTAGGTACTGGCAGATGAAGAAGCTTGCACAGGATAGAGTAGCATGGAGAGCTGCATCAAACCAGTCTCAGGACTGAAGACCACAACAACAACAACATATAATGTGAGTGAAAGGAAGTTTGTGGTATAAATTTTTTTGATTGGACAATCACACAAAGATTCAGAACCACTGTATAAATATAAAAATTAGTGTTCCCATCAAATTTGCACTTAGTGAAATTTACTGGAAACAGGGGCATGTGTAACAACACCAACGCTATACTATTGTACATATAATAATTTTTTCTTGTGATTTTCGATACATTAGTGTAATCGATGTTCTGATTTCATTTCTTTTTTGTTTCATGCCATTATGTTAAAGAAACTGTAAACAATTTTCGATGTGAATATTAATGTTTATGTCAAATTTCAAGCAATATTGTAATAGAATTGAAGTGTAACAAATGTCGAGACTGTTGTAAGATGTTAAAGTTGTAATTGTGCGTCTGGTCCATACGTAGGTAATGTATTAGGATATGTAGAATGCAAAACCTCGGGTGAATACCCAGTCTGTAGGGGAGCGGTAAAAGGTGGATGGCAGGCGAGCGCGGGAAAATGCACATGGCCACTGTACGACATAACGGGCTCAGCAGTAGTAGTCGGAGTTGGACATCGGTCTGAGAAACACGTTCTCGATCGAGGAGGCTCTCCTGGAAAAAGTGATTTCGTTGAGCCTCGGATGTGCTGTTTCCGACGCCTATACAGCATGGCAATATTGCATAGGCACTAAACGGAAAAGTATTGCGACGCTAAGAAGAAGCAAAGTGCAGATACATGAAGAGCCATTGCTGTGATTGTATGTGTGCTCTTTGCCTCGCCATCTCGCCGCCTGCCGACCGCTGCATCGATACGAACAGGTTGAAACTTTTAGTACTGTATTCGTGTGGACCAGTGTTACTTTTGTTCCATACTGTTCAATAACAACTTAAATTTTACCAGAACTGTCCTATCGTTTAACTATCATCATAACTAACCTAGACAGGGTCCTTTCCACATGTTGTGCAATCCGAATGTCCCAAGATGAAGAATTAAAATTTATGTTAATAATAATTACCTACAGACCTAGCTATGTTAGAATGATGTTTAAAGAACTTTGTCATTAATGAAATAATAGACGAATAATATAGGTCTGACAAAGTTGGAAGATATTGTTGAAATTGGTTTAGTAATGAAGTTCAGTTATTTTGAGGCAGATATAATGGTAATTAAAGGAGCAGGAAATAAGCTAAAAAGAGTAGTAACTCATATATTGGAAATCTTGAGTGCTTAATGATTCCAATAATCAAAATTTTCAATTCAGTGATCATAACAGTTTCAGGGTCCCCCCTTTTCTTTTCTATTCATTTGAATTCTGAAGTGTACTGAACTGATTTTACCAGCAAAGTTAAAGTCAATATAAAACCAAAATTTATCAGCGTTTTACCTTTTTCAAAATTGACATTGTATATGTGTTTCGGAAGTGCTATTTCTAGGATAACCTATGCCCGATTTTAATCAGATCAATAGACAGTTCGAAGTTTGTGGTAAACATTATAGTTTAATGTTGTGTATTTATGGCTTGTCCATATTGGTTCAGAAAGTGAAATTATCAGTTCAGTAGAGTTTCTGGTTCTAAAATTTACCATATTATGCAGTGTTATTACGTGTTGTTTTGCATGCAAGTATATCAACTTGTACTGGGAAGAAACTCAGTTAATGCCTAAGTAGGCTGGCGACCGTATTATTAAGAATTTGGTAGCATCTGCTGTGTTGTTTCTTGTCCGTCCTAATGTGTGGTTGCACTCCGGAATTGCTTGACGTATCATTGTTATTACTGAGTGGATGTAAGTCTGATTTGCTTCCATTCAGGTACACGCAGTCAAAATCTATACAAAAATCCTTTCTCTTAAGGTGAAGCCCGTCAACTTACGATAGTACAGGCTTTAAAGAGTATAGTGTGCAATAGCGCAGTGTTACAAATTCTTAAAATCGTCGTAGCTTCCTCCAATAATCTCAAAACCTAAAACAAAATTCTATGCTCATTTCAATAGTGTCATCTACCTCAATCGTACTTTAAAAATCATGATCCCATACCAAATATATCATTCAAAGCCCTCATAGTATCACAATGGTTCTGAAAAAATATGAACAGTTCACAAAGAACAGACAAAATACAATTTCATAAGTGTGACGAAATCCATCTGTGTAATTACGTAAACATCTGTCACTGAAGCAGTAAAAAATGTTTCTTTCTCTGTTAAATAATCAGATAGCTGTGTAATTCTGTGTTAGAGAAATATGGTACCGAAGTGTAAAGTTGTATAAGCAAATACCATATTAGCTAGGGCTCCTTGTGCTTGCCAAACACATGGTACACAAAGTAAGCGTGTACCCCCCTGAGGATTAATGTAATTATACCCTCAGGTGTTACAGATTACGGCAATGGAATGAAATGTATCTCGGAAAACCTTTGTATCATTATACTTCAAATATTTAAAAAAATAAATGATTTAAGTACAAAATTAATCACTCAAATACGTGTCCTGTAGCGCTAAATGTGCGTCTTACTGTAAGATAATCTCTGTGGAAGTGTCGTAATTATTGTCCTCCGAAAGCTAAGTTCTGCAGAAGCCAATGTACTTACCTCATGATAAACAACAGTGAAATGATTTGCGTATAGATATCTTAGTTATTATGCTTATTGCCGTGATGGAGAAAGTACTGTGCTGTAACATATTATCGTGCTACGGAAAAGGCAGTCTCATTGTAGCTATACCACAAAAGTTACTACTAAAACATGTTTTACTTTCCAGAAGAATTCAGAAAAACTGTGCAGATATAAAACAGATACACCGCAAAAGCAACATTGTAAATTGTCACTCATTAGTAGCGTCGTGATAAAATCGTGTAGCTGTCACATAAACTAACCACTGTGTCATCTGGTATCTCACAGAAAGTACTTTATATCCAGAATGTATTTTCAAGCAAACCAAAATGTTGCATTAAAATCTCATTAGCAGTACTGGTCAATGTTCTAGGTATGTGAGCCTTATAGTCGTTACGTAATCGTGCAACTAACAAGCAAGAATGTACACACACAGTAACACTGTGTCGTCTGTTCACAATAACAATGCATTCGTAATTTCTGTTTAAATAAGTTCTCTTGGTTCTTGACTGGATATTTAACTTCAAACATTGTTGCATGTTAACAGATTCTAAGTCTGACAAAGCATACAATAATGTAAAGTGAAAACTTTTATAGCAAAGACTAAGTTAAAAAGCAGATTATCTCTCAATAAATAGTTTACATGAGAAATTTGTTGTAAGCCTCTACTCTTCCTAGTATGCAGAGTTTCAGTTTCAACGCAATTATCATGTGGTATACGTTGGTAAGAAATACTGGAATTTTTCTCAAGGTTAGCGTCTATGTTATTTTTCTCTGAGCCAGCCGGCGCACGCGGCTGCCTGCGGTGCGAGTCATTGTCTGTCTCTTGGTTGGCGCGCGTCGTAATTAGGATTAGGAGACCTAACTTCTACAAATTCACCTTGCTGAGAGTGCCCTGCTCTGTTTGGATCCCGCCAGTTCTGATGCAATTCAGGTCTGTCGTTACGATCATATCGTCTGTCGTCATGTCGGTAGATTCCATAGTTACTTTCTTGTTGGTCACGTGGTGGAGAACTTCTCCCTGAATCGTAACTGCGCGCTGGTCTGTTGCGTCTAAAGTTATTCTGTCTCCCTTGATAATATTTATTTTGGTTCCCATATTGTCTGTTTCTCTGATTGTCTCTGTGATAGTCATTACCGCGGAGAGGTGATCTTTCCCTGTAATTATTACTACTCTGCCAACGGTGGTGTCTGTTTTGGTCACGATTTGTGTTGTGAGAATAGCCTTGTCGTGTCCAGTTATTATTTCTTTCATCGCGGAATTGCGACGGATGTGACCTGTAATTGTTGTGTTCCTGTTTTCGCGTTCCGCGATTGTCAGTGCCAATTTCCAATTCTTGTAACAGTCCCTGAAAAGCTTCAATGTTATCTTTGCAACGTCCTGCCAAAATAATATGTCGTAAATGTTCAGGTAATTTGATTAAGCAAATGCGGATGAGTTCTGAGGGGCTGTATGGGTTTGACAGGTACTGATTCTTGTGCAACATGTCTTCAAAATATTTCACAAGACTGGAAAATTCAGATTGTTCGAAACGTATCATCATTATGATGCTATGTTTTACTCAGTCTTGTGTAGCTTGAGACCAATACGCTGAGAGGAAGGCATGATAAAATTCTCCTTCACTGTGACAATCGTGAATGACCGATCGCATTCTTACAGCTGGTTCATTCTCTAAGTAGCCACACATAAATTCTAATCTGTGTTCTAACGACCAGTTGGGAGGAAAACAATGAGAGAATTGATGGAGCCATGCTTTTGGAAGAATGTCGTTGCCGGAATTCTTAAATGTTTTGAATTTACGTGTAGTAATGAACAGCTTATAGTCAAAATCATCGTGTCGGCGAGTAGCATATCGGTCATTGTTACGTCGTGTCGGCGGTTCCATCTCAAAATTCGGTGCGCCTTGCCAATTTCTTGCATAATTTCCGAAGTACCCCATGTTATTATTTTGTGGCTGTTCCGTATTTCTATGTCCCTCTTCTCGTATTGGAGCGCGGATGTCCTCTGAAATACGTAATTCTTGTATTACCTGTGTCAGCTGATCTTGTACTTCCCGGATTTCTCTTTGGTGTTGCGTATTAATTTGATTCTGATTTTGTTTGACTTTCCTAATTTGTTCGCACTCTTCTGTGTCATTAAAGACTATCGGTTTTGTGTCATTCAGATTATCATCTACCTTCGTAGATAAGTTAGTGAACTGATCTGAAAGTTCGGCTACTTTAACCGATAGTGAAATTATTTCCTCTGTGTGTTTTTCTGAACCAAGTTTCAGAGTGTCCATTTGTGTTGAAATCGTATCTACTGCGTCCTTTAAGTTTTCCTGAGTTTTTGCAAGTTGCGTAACCGTATCGGTAGATGCAAGTGAGTCAATTTTAGCTTGCAAGGTCTCATGAATTTCATGAACAATAATTTGCAGTTATTTTATGGCTGCTTCGTGATTCTGTAATGCATTTTCATGCCGCGAAAAAATAGGTTGAAAATGCTCACAAATTTGTGTTTTTACATCATTACAGGCTTTTTGACATTTCTATTCAATGCTATGTAACTCAGTAGTTAAATATTCACGTGTTTGTTCAAGAGTTTGTTCCAATGAGTCTAACTTTTGAAGCTGTTGCTGTGTTTGTCTCTGATGTTGTTCCATTGTGTCTAACTTTTGAAGATTTTGTTCCATTGTGTCTAACTTTTGAAGATTTTGTTCCATTGTGTCGAACTGTTGCTGTGTTTGTCTCTGATTTTGTTTCATTTGCTGCATTAATTGCAATAATAATGTATTAGTGTCTGGAATCTGTTCCTCTATGCTTTTCGGCAGTGCATTTGTACCGGCAACATTTATATTTTGACGAGCAGAAAATGTGTCTTGACCTATTTGAGAAAACAGTGAGGACCCAAAACCTGAGTCTAAAGTATTTGCAATATTGTGTTCTGTGATTTCGGATTCCTGAGGCGAACTGTTGCCGACCGATCGATCGATAATGCTTCCCTGTTCACTACTTGTTTCACTGTCTACACCATTATTTGCCGCCCGCTCCATTTCCTTATGCACAATTACCAAATTACTACTTTGAATGTCTGTTAATTCATTACACAGAGGTGCTGATAAGCTACGCTCGTCGTCACTATTATTTCTCAGTTTACTTTGGAGCCTAGTGTTACGTTTTTCTCACGCCATTATTGTCACAATATTTCACACGACAACACAGGAAAGCACAATTTGAAGAGCAAAATAAGAAAACACATTAACATAGCATTGAAAATAATATCTCGTTAATTTCAAGCGCAGCTGCGAAATACTTGGTGCAAATCTACATGCGTGCCACAACTGTTTTACTGTACAACAATGAAAGACTGCAACTACAAAGGAGATTTTCTCTACAATTACGCGCTAGCAATAAACTAAATCTACACCAATTACACAAACTACAAGAAAAAATCGGAAGATTCCAGTGAGGTATCCTCGGCTAAGGGTCGACATATGAAACGTCCCCTTTGAAGAATTATACATGACTGTGCTTAAACTGACACACAATATTTTTTTTTTTAGCGCAACGCAATCTGACTTTCAAAAATCCCTACAAAAGAATGGCCCTGACTAACATTAACCCATACCTTTCACAAATCACTTACTTCACAAAAATCTTCGTTACTGATGCTATTGCAAAACAGCGAGCGCCACTACTGCCAGCCAAATTTAAGATTCAAACTAAGGAAGGCACTAACTACTGATAGGCATAGTTAGCAAATGAAAGATTTTAATAGAGAACAAACAATGTATTTACCGTAATAGTCATAATATATATAGCAGTTCATGACATCCAGTCTTACAAATTTCAAAACTCCGCCATCTCTCTCCCCACATCCACCACTGCTGGCGGCTCACCTCCAATTGCGCAACGCTACGCGCTGTTCACATCCAGCTGCCCAACGCTACAATGGCAGACAACAATGCAAACTAGCCACAGACTGCACACAGCACAGCCAGTGATTTTCATACAGAGCGCTACGTAACGTTGCCAATAAGAAAACATAAACAGCCTACTTACAAGTGTAACACAAAATATTGGTGGCCTTACAGAGCACACCACAAAATCTGCGCCGGCCAGTGTGGCCGTGCGATTCTAGGCGCTTCAGTCTGGAACCGCGTGACCGCTACGGTCGCAGGTTCGAATCCTGCCTCGGGCGTGGGTGTGTGTGATGTCCTTAGGTTAGTTAGGTTTAAGTAGTTCTAAGTTCTAGGGGACTGATGACCACACATGTTAAGTCCCATAGTGCTCAGAGCCATTTGAACCATTTGAACCACAAAAACTACCTACTGCATACTCTTTTGCTCACAGACTGATACGTACTCACTGCTGTGCGCCAAGCGCTGTCTTGCTCCAACACTACAGTCTCAGTCCAGAAGCAGTATCTTTGGCTCTGCGGTCGTGCAAAGTCAGCGGTCCGCTTTATAGAGTCCATCACAGACATACATAGCTTACAATATAATAGTTTCATTTTAGTTTACATTAGTACCATTACAATATTCGGGTGCCACATATAAGCGTACCTCAGTAGACTCGTTTCACTTCCTGATTCCCAGTGGAGGATACCCCTGTACACACACGTACTTGCGTTACCAACGACCGCACGATGCTCGTTATAATGGTACAGCGTGGCCAGAAACTGCCTGAAAAGCATGTAAGGGTCTTTGCTGAGAAATAACTGTTACGAAAAATGTTCGATACGTTGCGCCGTTTCCGAGATATTTCGCACTGAAATTAGCACATTCAAGCAGCTTGCCAAAGACACTGTCACCAACCATGTTCTTCGTTTGTTTTCCTCAAACAGAGAAACCTAGCTTAAATTTGTTGCTTGCGAGAAAGGCACATTTTTAACTGCTAATCAGCATTTCAACAAGTGGTATCTCGAGGACCACAGAAGTGTGTGCATTACATTTTAGCGCGTGTAAGTGCTTTAATTTGCGCGAGGCGTGACCTGACTGCTAACTTCAACGCAAAATAAGTCGGTAACGGCGCAACGTATCGAATGTTTCCTTAACTATTTTTTTCTCAGTACAATCTCTCCTGCAACACCGTTACAAGCTTGTCAGACTGCTTCTGACCACCCTATATAGTCCGTCTCGTTTTAGTTTCAAATGGTTCAAATGGCTCTGAGCACTATGGGACTCAACTTCTGAGGTTATTAGTCCCAAGGAAATTAGAACTAGTTAAACCTAACTAACCTAAGGACACCACACACATCCATGCCCGAGGCAGGATTCGAACCTGCGACCGTAGCAGTCGCGCGGTTCCGGACTTAGCGCCTAGAACCGCTAGACCACCGCGGCCGGCGTTTTAGTTTCACTGCCCTTTATATGCATGGTGAATCACCTAAAAACTGCACTACAAATATTGCGGCAAGGGAAAATGCTATTGACGTATGGTTTTCACAGAATGGATATGTGGTTGGGCGCTCGTATTTTTAGGCAATCGTGTAACGGTGTAAAGTCAACGGCCGGCACGCAAGTCGGCAACGATAGAGAAGAGATGGCTGTGAGAAGACGTCAGCCAGTCGCACGCTGACCGGCTCCTCTTGTAATGGTTCTTTATTTACGTGACCATTACGGCACTCCAACCCCAGTTCTCGATACCAGTAATATCGTACTACTTTTCTGCGAAGTAACAGACATATTTTTGTGACAATATTCACATTTGGTTTTATTAATGTATAGGTATTCCGATGTGTCGATATATTACAGTGATATGGTTCTTGTGTGTATTCATTTCTGTGAGACTGTCATAATCTTTGACTTACTTGTAACCGTTTTGGCGCGAATGCGCACAGAGCAGTCTTTGTTTCACTTTGCAGAAGTTATGTTGTTATTTCGCTTTGGAAAAGAACAGTCAAGTCTTGAGTTTGGTTAAAGTGGTAATTAAATATATGAAGATTGATACAAAACTGTTTTCTTGATCATGTGACAATTAAGAAGAAGTATGTGTGAATTTACAAGAAGTTTAATAAAAATGTGGATCGAGAACACCAAGTCAAAAATTATTTCTGCCATACCATTGTTCTGATCGGGGATTGTTTGATCATTAAGAATTTCCTGAAAAACGCATTTGTTAGGTCTTCAAATATTGCTAAAATACAGATCTGGATCTTCTAGCAGTCAAAGTGGAATCACCCTAGAAGCAACAAGATGAGCCATAACAACTTCGACGAAATCTACGTGGGAATCCATTCAAGATAAGTGCCAAAATTAATTACTTTTGGACAGTGACTTCATTATTTCCATTCTGACGATACCATCCACAGTCAGTAACTTTGTTGTTGACCGATAAAGCGAACATATGCTGGTGAGCAACATTATTAATCTGATTTCTAACCTACTTTGCAAGTGGTGGTATTGTTAGACTCTCCAGGTCGACAATGCGACAGCAGCGGTCCCTCTGTGAAGAGGACATAAGCGCCGTGCCCATCAGGTCGCGGGTCAGTTGAATAGCAGCTTCAAGACTAAAGACCTAGACAGAAACGTCAACGCTCGTTACTTCGCTTGTAACATCTACGTAGCACAGACTTGGAATTGTTTATATTGCAGAAGATTTCGTATGTGTCCTTCGCTTGCGACACTTCTGTGTAATTGTCAAAATTAACTACTGTTTTTGTAATAAAACTCATTAATACAATTTGTTTGAATTGTTTGCCTAACGAACCGAGTACGTAGCGTTCTTAGACTCCACATATTTGACGACGAGCATAGAGACATAATAAAGCAAAAGATTTTAATAATACTTAGAAAGTGCGTTTTTTGTGCAACCATACACTTTTTTAAATGGGACAATGCCTGTTGTCATTAACAAACTAGAAGCAGGGTAAATTAGAATATCACTGGTAGTCGTTGCAGGATTCTAGTGCGAGTCATTTACGAGATATGCTATCTTTGAAAGTTTCAACACCGACACTTGTACAATACCTGCGGTAGCACACACTAAAGAACAACACAAGTGCATACGTTAGTTATGTGAAATCTGACGAGTAACGAGACAATTGACCATCACAGGTTTTGTTAGGAAGGACCACCGGCAGCGGCAGTAGATGCTTTCAGTCTGTTATGGAACGACTGCTGCACCCTGCCAGCATTTCGGCGGAGATGTCCAAGTAGGCTGGCAGTAATACGTCGTTGCACATCACCGGTTGTAGTTGGTATGTCCTTGTAGGCAGCGTCTTTCAACTCTCCGCACAGAAAAAAGTCTACAAGAGTCAAATCCGGGGAATGAGCCGGCCAAGGTACAGGTCCTCTTTGTCCAGTCCAAAGATTTGGAAACAATTCGTGAAGACATGCACTACCTGGTGCGCTATGAGTTCGACAGCCATCATGTTGGTACCATATGTTCCTCCTAGTCATCAGAGGAACGTCTTCCAGCATCCGTGAAAGATGGTCATTTGGGAGGCTGTGATACTTGTCCACGTTCAGTGTTCCATCCATGAAAAACGGGCCCACGAGCTGATGGTTCGCTTTCTCACACCACACACTAACAGTCCGTGAACGCTGACTTTCCACCTGACGAAGCCAACGGGGATCGTCAGCAGACCAACAGTAGTGCATATTTCGGCGGTAACCTGGTCATGATTGCTAAATGTGGCTATGTCTCTAAACAAGGTACATGATAAATCTGGAGTATCCTGTCTTAATGCCCATTTACAGATGTTAACACGATTCTCATAGTCGATTCCATGCAGCTGTCGGTGGAGAGAGATGTGACAGGGAAGGGACCTATGTCTATAGAGAATGCATAGGACACTTGCATGGCTCGTGTGATTGCTTGAGAGCTAACGTGCAGATCAATTGCAACATTAGCTAGAAGATTAATTTCCTCTCTTCTGTCGTCACTTGTTTCCTTCTGTTACATGGTCCAGGTGCTACACTCCCATGTAACTGGTTGAAGATGTTGATAAATAACTGCCTAGATAGTTGACGCCTATTGGGATATCTTGCCGCATACAGTGTACAAGAACGAACTGCATTCTTCCTACTCTTCATACATCATGAGCATGTCGGCTTTTTCTGCATTGATAAATCCCATTGTCCACTCACGATCTACTGCTTGGGCCTGTCACATACTAACTAACTAGCAAGAACCAATGCACACAATGAACACATAACAGCACGGTAAGCAAACACAACATCGTACCTGGCAACTAGGAAGGTTCAATGGCACAAAAAAGTGTCGGTGCGTAAACCTTTTAAAATTCGGTACCTAGTAAACGACTCGCACCAGAATCCTGCAACCAACTCCACTGACATTGTAATTTACCCTACATTTAGTTTCTTACTGTCAATAGGCATTGTCCCATTTAAAAAACTTGTATGTTTGCGCTAAAAATACACTAAGTATTATTACAGTTAGTTGACTGGCTAACAGTATGAGTCCTGACTACCAAGCCATTCTGTGAAAACCGCACATCAACAGTACTTTCCATTTACACAACCTTTGCGGTGCTAGTTTTAGGTGATTCACCCTGCATATTTCGACCGAAATACACAAATAATTGTAATCAATCAGTTTTATTGATCTTCTTGCTATGAAGTTTGAACGATTTCATTCCATCATTAGGTGTACATTTAAATTAACGAAATGTAGACATTTTATAAGTTCTACTTTCATGGACAGCCTTTACACATTATTTACCCGAATTAATTTATTTAGAAATCAGGTCAGTCAGTGCAATAAGGTGCTGTACTGTCTTCTGTTCGGCATAACTATTTCAGTTTAAGCTAATTACATAGAGCCTTGTTTAATTTGGAATATAATAAGATAAGCGACAGAGCACTGGGACCAGACTTCTCGTCTCTTTGAAGCAACGTAGAGAGGGGGAGCAAATAAATCAGCACAGAAAAAGATGAAAGGATATTTCAAGTTTTGCGAAGCAGCTGGTAAAATCTTTCTAATTGATTTACAGTTCCATTATGTGCACGCGTCGTTTGTCGCTGTGAACAGTAATCATTTGTACCGAAAGTGTAATTCGTCGAAAAGTCATTCGAAAAATAGAAACGTATCCCGGAAATTTGTCTTGTTATAAATAATGAGACTAAAGAGCACCAGCAAAACTGAGTTCTAAAGCAGCGGAACTGATTTACACGTAATGAATACAGTCACATAAAGAAACCCGCTCTTTAACCGTAGAAACTGGATCGCGGAAGAATTAATTAAAACCCTCGTGGAAGACGCTTATAGACTTTTGTGAATAGAAAGGAAAAATTTACCAGTCCGGTGCCGATATAGGAGACTTCAGTTTTCAGTGCCGGAGAAAATTACTCACTGTTGAGCGACAGTAACCTGCATGTAGAAAGCTGCGATGCGCCCAAAATAAATAATTATACTCAGACAGTTGTGGAAGAAATAAGAACACGAAAGCTACTGACTGTAAACTAGGGTTCCCTGATCCTTGCGTAGATTCAATCAAAACGAGAAAATTTCTCAACTTGCTACTGTGGGCTGTGTTTCTGGAGAAACAATGTGCTCACTTACAGACGTAGCCTCTTGTCGACTGAGAGCACATTGTTTAATGTTTTTCCAATGAAGTATTATTTCGGAGGACACTTAAATATCCAAATGATGTTGCAATAAGCTCTTCATTACACTCAAGACGGATTCCAGCCATAAATTTAGGTGTTGTCTACGTGTAAGTCAGCAAATACCAATCTAGTGAAATCGATGAACATTGAAACATTTCGTTCTTCAAATCCCTGAGTTCCGCCATCGCCGAAGCTTCTTTGTTGGCATGTGCGTTATCCTGTGAAAGGTCACCTAATTTTTTTTAATTAATGCTCTTCTCGAGGTTTCTTTTCTCTACGATTTTGTCAAGGAGACATACAAGATATTCCTCCGTCGCAACGTAATCAACAAACACAGTCATTTTTCATACTTGGAAAACATCCTAAATAATCTTTCTGGCAGATTAGGTCGATTCCGAGTGTTTTGGTTGACTTCCAGCCATTGCTAGACCCATGTATCAGTAACACTGCACACCTGGAATCAGGTCATTTATAAAAACTAAACTCCTCCCGAACAGGCCATGAAAGCCAAAGGGTACTCTCCGGCAGCCGTGTCATCCTCAGCCCTTAGGCGTCACTGGATGCGGATATGGAGGGGCGTGTGGTCAGCACACCGCTCTCCCGGCCGTATGTCAGTTTCCGAGACCAGATTATTATAAGGAGTTAAAATATAAAAAAAACCAATTAAATCGACTGGAATGGAATGGCTGGATTGACGGGGTGAAAAAAATGAAGATACAGTGGCACTGCAAGTTCATCATATCTAAACCATTAATTGTGTTAGAACCGTCAAGTAAGCAATGAAAATGTGTGACCCTTTTTTTAAGCCGCACTTTCTGTCGATGGACGGGAGTTTACTGCGATTGATTCCAAAAGTACGGTAGCTATGTGCCGATGTAACGACGTATCTGACTCCAGTAGTAAGGAAATTAAAAAAAATATGAGCTATTTACTGCTCCCTACTATGAGGATTGTTCGGAAATGGAGGTCATAAGTCTCCTTTCAGACGTTAGTCACTAACAAGGGAACATTCCCAGGTGTACATAATGGATCTTGATGAAACTTGGCGGATATGTAGAGAGGTCAAAATAAAGCAATACGTATTTTTTCATTTTTGCCCGGTTACAAAATGGTTCAAATGGCTCTGAGCACTATGGGACTTAACATCTGTGGTCATCAGTCCCCTAGAACTTAGAACTACTTAAACCTAACTAACCTAAGGACATCACACACATCCATGCGCGAGGCAGGATTCGAACCTGCGACCGTAGCAGTCGCGCGGTTCCGGACTGCGCGCCTAGAACCGCTAGACCACCGCGGCCGGCGCCCAGTTACACTTTTAAGGGGGAACACACACACCGAAAGGTAATTTGGCACATTAGGTTTAGAGGGAATAACCTAGAAACCATGATATATAAAAATATGTTCCATGTAAAAGTTGAAATGTAATTAACGTTTTGAAAACTGGTATCAACTTTGGTAATAATTTGAAATTTTGCAAAATATTTCACCACGTTTAATTTTGAACAATGGAAACTTTTGTCGCAACATAAATTGCAGAGGCTTTCACGCTACATCCACGTATGTGTAATAAAACTGGTTTTTTGAAAAAGCATTTTTTGTTCAAGGTAAATGTCGTGTGACTAGGGCTGCCCGTCGGGTAGACGGTTCACCGGGTGCAAGTGTTTCGATTTGACGCCACTTCGGTGATGAGGATGAAATGATGATGATGATCAGGACAACACAACACCCAGTTCCTGAGCGGAGAAAATCGCCGACCCGGTCGGGAATCGAAGCCAGGCCCTTAGGATTGACAGTCTGTCGCGCTGTCCAATCGGCTACCGGGGGTGGACTTTTGTACAATTTGATGTACACGATGTACTATCAGCTTATATTCAAAAAACCTAATCAAAACAAAAGTTCATTATTATTCTAATTATTCATTTTAATTTTTTTTTCGTTTTATATTCAATTTTTTTAGTTTATAGTGTCACATACATGTATTTTGTTAATTGTAAATAATAATTAACTTTCTATTATCATATAAAATAATTACAGTAATGGTAACCTGTAAAGATATGCTTAAAAGATAACGTCTTCTTTGCACCGTGCCCATAAAAGGAACGAAATTTCTTCACATAATATACACGAAGGACAACTCTATATAAAACAAAATTCATTAGGATTTCAAATTGTGGCGGGTGATCCACTAAATTTCCTTATTTGTATCAGGCTTATTTCAGTACATTGATAAACCTTAGCGAAGGTAATTGATTATGTTGTAGTCATTGCAGTTTGATTATATTCTATCTCAAGTGAAGACTGACATCACAATCATTTAGCAGAACTTTATCGGAAAATCTTTTCACAAAGTTCTTTCAGCATCGAAGCCGTATACGACCAATTTGCTGTACCCGTCTCGTCGAATCTTTTCGGAGCACCAGATGAACAAGTTCTATGGTTCAAGTATTTGTGTACACCTTATTTTAGTAAAATGTTATTGCAGAAACCAGCTTTATTACACATGGATGGATGTAGCATGAAAGCTTCTTTAATTTATGTTGTTACAAAAGTTTTCATTTTACAGAATTAAAGATGTTTGCATATTTGCAAAATTTCAAATTGTTATTGAAACTGATTATACATTTTCAAAACGTTAATTACAGTTCGAGTTTCATGTGAAGCACATTTTTTTATATATCATGCTTCTGAGGTATTCCCTCTAAACCTAATCTGACATGTTACCTTTCAATGCGTGTTTTGCCCGTTGAAAGTGAAAGTGGGCAAACACTAAGAAACAGATTGCATTATTTTGAACCCTCTAAGTACCCAACAAGATTCATCAAAGTCGAATTTTCAGAGCCTACTTTTCTTATCCCCAAACTGCCCGTTTTCAAATCCGCATTTCCTGAGAAACGCTGATGTGTTCCACTTCTCCTTATGAAAAGCTCATGTTCCTGTATATCTCCGCTTCAGTGATATCTCGTTTAGACCCATTTTTTCAACCTTGTCTGTTTTTCGCAGAAAATGGGTAAATGTGCTTTCTGTAAGCTCATTACGACTCGTTCATGTTTGTATCCATAGAGCCGGCTGCGGTGGCCGAGTGGTTCTAGGCGCTGCAGTCCGGAACCGCGCGACTGCTACGGTCGCAGGTTCGAATCCTGCCTCGGGCATGGATGTGTGTGACGTCCTTAGTTTAGTTAGGTTTATGTAGTTCCCAGTTCTATGGGACTGATGACCTCAGATGTTAAATCCCATAGTGCTCAGAGCTATTTGAACCATTTTTTGTGTCCATAGAAAGTAGTTCTGCTAAAAGTAAACGCAATTAATACCTGTTATCAGTCCACGCTCATTGCGAACTTTTCGAGCACTGCCTTGTGTATTAGCTAATGATGTTTTTGAAATAATGTAATGAAAGGTCACCAAGAGATCTCGACTCCGTTATTCATTAAACCTTTATCCAAGCTGTTCGCCCAATGTTGTTTTTGCTACAGGGTGGTAATTTAAAATTACTTCGAGGGGCCTGTTACCAACCATCCATTGTAATTGCTTTATTCATCTATTCCGACAGTCGGCAACTGTCTCCAGAAGGCTAATCAATTGTCTCGACTCAGCTCTTTCTGACGTAGTCCAACTAAGAGATTCGTTTCCCCCCTACGAGAAATTGCACTGCGGCCACTTCAGCTCTGCTAGATGTCGTGGTCTTCGTCTAGCTGGTATAGCGTGCTGGGACACGCCGCCCTATCTGCAGCAAATTCACAGCCGACCGGAATATCTGCGCGCTTCAGCGATGCTGCCAGTAGCGTAGATGCCGGCAGAGCGTTCCGGTCCTTGAGAGAGGAACCAAGAAAAATGCGTTCTACACTCCAGGGCAGGCGTGGACTGTTGAAATAAAGGTTGAAAAACAAAAAGAGTTGTAAGGAAAATAATTGCATCAGAGATTGACCGAGCGAGGTGGGGCAGGGGTTAGCACTCTGAACTCGCATTCGGGGGGACGACGGTACAAACTCGCGTGCAGCCATCCTGACTCCTTTGAAAGCGCACGGCCGATTTCATTCCCCATCCTTCCCCAATCCGAGCTTGTGCTCTGTCTCTAATGAGCTCTTGTCGACGGGACGTTAAACACTAATCTCCTCCTCCTACTCTTCATACATTGTGATTTCGCAATTTTCTCTATTCTTTGCATGGAGTGTTGTGAACTCCACATCTCAATTATGTCTTACTGTTATAAGTGCCTCTCGTACTGTTTTTACTATGATATTTGATCGCTTTGCCAGTACCTGTCAACGAAGCATAAGTTGTGCCTACATAGCTACGTTGGCAACAGCATTGCCCTCGAAAGACAACATTCCGCGCACAAGTCCTGGTCCGACACAGACACTGAAGTGACGAAAGTCATGGGATACCTCCTAATATCGTGTGGGCCATTCTTTTTCCCAGTGCAGTGCAGCAACTAGACGTCGCATGGACTCAACATGTCGTTGGAATTCCCCTGCAGAAATATTGAGGCATACTGCTTTCACAGCCGTCCATAAATGTGGAAAGTGTTAACAAAGCAGTCATACCACTTGACAATAACTGAGGAGAGCTCGGTCGGAAGCTCGTGGGATTTTAATCACCTGACGCGGCTGGAAGCCCGAGAAAATTTTATTAATGCATGATATTATCCATGAACTGACCTCTAGATTATGTCCCATAAATGTTCGATGGGATTCATGTCGGGCACTCGAATTGTCCAGAATGTACTTCGACCGAATCACGAACAATTGTGGCCTGGTGACACGGCACATTGTCATCAATAAAAAATCTGTCGCTGTTTGGGAACATGAAGGCCATGAATGACTGCAAATTGTTTCAAGTAGCCGAAGTTAACCATTTCCAGTTAATGATCGGTTCAACTGGACTTGAGGACCCAGTCCATTCTATGTAAACATAGTGCACACCACTACGGAGCCACCACCGGCTTGCACAGTGCCGTGCTGACAACTTGGATCCATGGCTTCGTGGGATCTGCGCCATACTCAAATCTTACCATTAGGTCTTACCAACTGAAATCGAGACTCATCTGACCAGGTCACGGTTTTACTGTCGTCTAGGGTCCAACCGACATGGTCACGAGCCCAGGAAAGTAACTGCAGGCGATGTCGTTCTGTTAGCAAAGGCATTGACCTGGGTCGTCTGATACCATAGCCCATTAACTTCAAATTTCACCTCACTGCCCTAACGGACACTTTCATCATACGTCCCACACTGATTTGTGCGGTTAATTCACATGGTGTTGCTTGTCTGTTAGCACTGACAACTATACGCAAACGGCACTGCTCTCGGTCGTCAAGTGAAGGCCGCCAGCCACGGCCTTGTCTGTGGTGAGAGTTATGCCTGAAATGTAATATTCTAGGAATCTCGTGGGATCTCAGAGTACTGATTCAACTAACGATTTCCGAAATGGAATGTTCCATTCGTCTAGCTCCAACCAGCAAAATCTGTTAATCCCCGTCGGGTGGCATAATCACATCGGAAACCTTTTCACATGTATCACCTGAGTACAAGTGCCAGCCCCCATCAATGCACTACCCTTTTATACCTTGCGAACTCGCCACCGCTGCCACCTGTATATGTGCATATCACTATCCAATGACTTTGTCACCTGAGAGTAGTTTCTTTTGCTCACAGGAAGTTCTGAAACACGTTTTCCGATCGACCACTTGTCACAGTTTGCTTGCTAAACGTTGGGTCGCTAGAGACAGAGACCTATATTTGTGTACAGGTCACCTATATGCTCCAGAAAACAACAGAGTACACTCTGCCACAGGGAAATCATTAATTACAATCGCACAGCCTGACAAAAATATGAAGTATCCAGAATGAGAGATGGAAACAAAAGGACACTTCACTGTTTCAGATAGGGTATGCTGTTACTTCAGTGACTAAATAAAGGAGTCAAATCTACAGACAACTTTCCAGTATGAACCCACTTATCAGTAACACATTGACGCCTTTCCACGCCCCCCCCCCCCCCTCACCCCATCTCTAGTTCGCCACCATTCTCGGCGACGATGACTATCTGGGACAGTGCAGAACCGCGAATTCATCCCTGAGAACAATGAAACGCCATTCATCGCCAGTTCTTGCTTCCCGGCGGTGGTGCCACTCCAAAGGCAGACAATTTTGTTGTGTTAACTGCAGCCTATGCATGGGAAAGGAATTGACTAGTCCGCTTGCTGCTAGCATCCGACCGGACGTCAATGGCTCGACAAAACATTCCGAGCTTTCACCTACTAATGTTAATGAAATTACAATGAAATCCAGACCATTAGCTGTTTAGAGCCGTTGATAAATATCAATGGGGACAATTGAAAATGTGTGCCCCCACTGGGACTCGACCGGAGACCTCCTGCTTACATGGCTACCACTTCAGGCTCCGATCACGAATAAAAATTAAATATTTCTCTGAACGTTTTATTAAAAAAAGGTTAAAGGAAGGGGTACAATACTTTTATTATATTTTATTTGTTTTTCATTTTTAGCTATGTTCTTTGTAAGTCTTTTTTTATCTTTTTTGTTTATTTTTTATCTTCTTTCGGGGATGTCCACAGCAACCAGACAGCGGGATGTCCTGGTCGTCTTCTCGTTCAGCGAGGGCGAAACACGCAATAATTACTGCTGATGTCTCTCATCAGTCCATCATGTGCTAGATCTCAGTCTCTTCGCACCATCCACAGGCTGGCTGGCACACTGAACCTCGACGCTAATCAACCAGGCGGATTCGTATTGGGGACCGGCACCCCTTCCCGCTCGGGAAGCAGCGCGCTAGACCGCGTGGCTAGCCGGGCGGGCACAACCGACGTTTTGATTGTCCGACTGAGCCAGGACACAGAGGATATTGCGACTGAAGGGACTTATCTCTGGAATGTTCCCCGTGAGACACACATTTCCAACTTACAGTCTACACATTACATTTGTAGTGTCACTGCCCACTACACTCATTACACGTGGCAGTCGATCTACCGATTCCCGTAAGAGTTTGAGAAATGTCAGTGCATCCGAGTTGAAGAAGATCATTGGCCGGTAAGCCTTATCGATATGAAGATGGTATCTGTTCTTTCTGACATTTCCAAAAGAACAGATACCATCTTCATATACTAATGCCAAAGTGGAAGACCAAATTCTGTTGTATACTTTATCCTATCTTGTTAAAAAACAATAGCTATAATTTTCTACTTCCCAAATCATACATATTTTTGATGAACGGTATAAATGCTGCTTAACAAATACACTGAAGCGCCAAAGTAACCGGAATAGGCATGCGCATTCAAATACAGAGATATGTAAACAGGCAGAATAAGGCGCTGCGGTCGGCAACGCCTTTATAAGACAACAAGTGTCTGGTGCAGTTGTTAGATCGGTTACCGCTGCTACAATGACAGGTTATCAAGATTTAAGTGAATTTGAACGTGGTGTTATAGTTGGAGCGCGAGCGATGGGACACAGCATCTCCGAGGTAGGGATGAAGTGGGGATTTTCCCGTACGTGAATTTCACGAGTGTACCGTGAATATCAGGAATCCGGTAAAGCATCAAACCTCCGACATCGCTGCGGCCCGAGAAAGATCCTGCAAGAACGGGACCAATGACGACTGAAGCGAATCGTTCAACGTGACGGAAGTGCAACCCATCCGCAAACTGCTGCAGATTTCAATGCTGGGCCATCAACAAGCGTGCGAACCATTCAACGAAACATCATCGATATGAACTTTCAGTGCCGTAGGCCCACTCATGTACCGTTGATGACAGCACGATACAAAGCTTTACGCCTCGCCTATGCCCATTAACACCGACATTGGACTGTTGTTGACTGGAAACATGTTGCCTGGTCGGACGAGTCTCATTTCAAACTGTATCGAGCGAATGGACGTGTACAGGTATGGAGACAACCTTATGAATCCCTGAACCCTGCATGTCAGCAGGGCACTTTTTAAGCTAGTGCTTTGTAATGGTGTGAGACGCGCACACCAGGAGTCATGTCGGACCCTCGATATGTCCAGATACGAATCTGATCACCTGCACCCGTTCACGTCCATTGTGGTTCCAACGGACTTGGGCAATTGCAGCAGGACCATGCGACACCCACACGTCCAGAATCGCTACAGAGTGGCTTCAGGAACACTCTTCTGAGTAAAAACTGCTGCTGGCTAGCAAACTCCCCAGACATGAATATTATTGAGCATATCTGGGATGCCTTGCAACTTGCTGTTCAGAAGAGATCTCCACTCCATCGCACTCTTATGAATTTATGGACAGCCCTGCAGGATTCATGGTGTCAGTACACTACAGCATTACTTCACATTTTATTCGAATCTGTGCCACGTGGTGTTGCTGCAGTTCTGCATTCTCGCGGGTGCCGTACACGATATTAGACAGGTGTGTCAGTTTCTTTGGCTCTTCAGTGTAATAATAAGAGAAAATAAAAGACCACTTCCATGTTGCTGGGGACGGGATTTTGCCCGCGTGGCTGTTTGGCATGGGCATGACCTCTTTGTAACCTCAATTCTCAGTGTCAAGGCTAGTAACTAAGAGACCTAAAGGGCGGGCAATAAGAAATTAGGCAGCCGGCTACAAAAATGCAGCAAAACTTAGAAAAAAGACACCGGCGAAAGGTGTGGGATGACAGAATGTTGACGTGAGTCCGTTAATTGTTATCGCATGGCAGGCTAAGGGATTACGAGGTGCCTCGTCCACAATACGCGACCCTGCCTTGTGGCGGTCAGACGATCGACGGGAGCATTCACTAAGTGTTTCCCTCCCTCAAGTTCTCATGCAGTCCAACATCGAACCACTATCACTCCGAAAGCCCAATAAATCTGGATGCTGCGAAATTCGACCGGCTTGTGAAATGGAGACTTCCAGTGCGGTCCCTTTTAAACACTGACAGGTGCTGATAACGCTCTCTCAGACGAGTACACAGAATCCCTGTGTCCTTCACAGTGATCACTCAACATTGACGCTTCTCACGCCACTTATGTTCCCTGCCAGGCCTGGTAATACACTGAACACGAACAACACTAATGCACTCTAGCGCCCACCCTACCTGCCACGGAGAATATCAGACAGTTACACTTTGGATTGTGTAGCAGCACTCGATCTTCGCAGATATCCCCCACCCCCTCTGCACGACTTTAACTTCCTCGAGGGACATACGAGGGGCGTTTGAAAAGTCCGTGCAAAGACCGAGAGATGGCACCACCGACGCGTATTGAGGTCATGCTTAGTTAGTAGCATCTTTGGAAAGAGCGCACACCAAGTTTCAGCCACATTGGTCTATTTCTTTGGCATTCATGTGAATCAAGGAAGTCGGGTTACTGTCAAAAAATGGACGAAAGAGAATTTCGTGTGGTGATTAAATATTTCTTTATGAAAGGCAAAACGCCTCAGGAGACTAAAGACAAGCTTGATAAGCATTAGAGTGACTCTGCACCTTCGATTAGAATAGTTAATGAGTGGTTTTAAAATTTTCGGATTGGCCATATGGGCACAAGTGATACTGAACGTTCTGGACGCCCTGTGGAGGTTACGACTCCAAAAATCATTGATAAAATCCATGATATGGTGATGGATGACACAAGAGTTAAGGTGTGTGACATTGCTAGTGCTGTTGGCATCTCGAATGAATGGGTATATAATATTTTGCATAAACATTTGGGCATGAGAAAGCTATCTGCAAGA
Organism: Schistocerca nitens; assembly: GCF_023898315.1. Taxonomy (NCBI): domain Eukaryota; kingdom Metazoa; phylum Arthropoda; class Insecta; order Orthoptera; family Acrididae; genus Schistocerca; species Schistocerca nitens. The sequence goes on along the minus strand of NC_064621.1, from coordinate 433,880,250 downwards.
TGTGTTCCGCGATTGCTCACGCTTGACCAAAAACTGAATCGTGTGAAGTGTTGCAAGGCCGGGTTGCAACTGTTCGGGAAGTATCTGTAGGATTTTAAGCGTCGTTTCGTCACTGTGGATGAAACATGGATACATTACTATACTCTTGAGACCAAACAACAATCTAAACAATAGGTTAACAAGGTAGAATCTGCACCAAAAAAGGCGAAGATCATTCCTTTGGCCGGAAAGATTATGGCACTGTCTTTTGGGATTCGCAAGGGATAATCCTCATCGACTATCTGAAAAAGGGTAAATCTATTACAAGTGCATATTATACATTGTTATTGGACCGTTTGAAAACCGAGCTGCAAGAAAAACGCCGGCGATTGGACCGCAAAAAAGTCCTTTTCCATTACGACAATGCACCAGCAGACACCTCAGCAGATGTGGTCGCAAAATTAATGGAAATAGCATTCCAACTCGTTTCACATCCCCGCTATTCTCCAGACTTGGCTCCCTCGGACTACTGTTTCCCTAATTTGAAGAAATGGCTGGCGGGACAATGATTTTATTCAAACGAGGAGGTGATTGCAGCAACTAATAGCTATTATCCAGACTTGAACAATTCCCATTATTCGGAAGGGATCAACAAATTAGAACAGCTTTGTACGAAGTGTATAAGTCTAAAAGGAGACTATGTCGAAAAATGAAAAAGGTTTAGTAGTTTTTATTTTTGACTTTTCAAACGCCCCTCGTACCAACGGCAACATGAAATATCTGCATTTTGAAAAGAATAACGAAAAAAATGCACAAATGCAGACCACATGACAAATATAAAAGACGCTCCAAATTGTGCATATATTACGGAAAGATTCAGAAAATTTCATAAATTAAGTATCCTGTGGAGGTAATATGGAAGCCATGGCGAAGAGTCTAACAAACTCAGGATAAGAAAGATGTAAATGGCCTATTAGGTGACTAAAGGTGGGTGTTACAATGGACCTATTTTCTCTCAAGCAAGGTTACAACATGAAATTCTATTGATAAAACCAGAAAGTCTGAAAGCAGCTGAATCCCTGGTTTTGAGTAAGACAGGTTGACTGGTTGGTTGGTTAATTTGGGGGAGAGGGCCAAACACATGGGTCATCAGTCCCGCCGGATAAGGGAAGGGTGGTGAAGGAACCATCCCAGCATTTGCCCGAAGCGTTTCAGGGAAATCACGGAAAACCTAAATCAGGATGGCCTCACGCGGGTTTGAACCGTCGTCCTCCCGAATGCGGTACCTCGCTCGGTTTGACTTAGACAGACGAAATAGAGAATTGGAGAAAAGTGATATGAAAACTCTGAGACAAGGAAAGAGAAGTCGAGAAATAATGATGAGATGAGAGTAATGACGACAAGTATAAGAAAACTAAGAAAGTGAATGTAACGATTATAAGAAAACAGAGAATGATGTTTGAGCAGTATCTGTTTTGGATTAATCAAAACGGCTATGCAAGTATATTTTCCAACATGTCAGCCGAAATAAAAGCTCTCTTGTGCAAACAGCTGCAAGAAGTTGGAAATGATCTAAAAGAGATGTTGATGGAAAACCATGATATTTATAGAAAACCATCATATTTAAACATCGATACATTCAGAACTAATGTGATATAATCCTGTCTCTAGACAAAAAAATCAAAATAAAAAACTGCTAGAAAGGGGTGGTCACACTGGAGATAGGAAAAACCAGAAATTAGAGCAGTAGTAGTTATTCATGTTGTCCACAGAAAGGTCAGACTGGAGGAAGGAAAACTTCCCAGTAGACGTTGAGCAAACTGGTGTCTCCTTGGGTCGTAACTTCTGCACAGCTCAAGGTCGATAAGTTTTTCTTAAGGAAGAAATAAAAAAAACTGAGTCATGGTATTTACAACCAACGTTGTTGTAAGATGACGAGTAGAATTAGTTGCGCACTACCCTGTAACTCAGGTAGGCAAACAATGCGTGACATGAAATCACTCAAAATAAAGAAATTTCTTCTGTAGGGGCGTGTTGCGGCATTCCTCATGTGAGTGGCGATCTTGCAACAAGTAGTACTCGACTGATTACAGCGAGGTAGGAATACGTGGTTCGAATGTCTTTTCTAATCACTGAGGCGATGGAAAACGGCTGAGAGAGGAAAGACAACAACTTTTTACATGGATGAAGGAAAAATTTAGTACCATGGCCTAGAAAATGTGTTGATGTAGATGGTAATTTTATATAAAAATAAGTAAAGCCACATTCTAAATATAAATTAAGTCACTGTGTAAATATAGGGCTTCATAAGTTTTTATTTGCTTTCTATCCTTACTTTTTCCCACTTCCACAGCACTTAGTAGGTTTCTAGGGATGCGAAGGATTACCAACCTGGACGTTAATAAGCGCATATAGTAGTAAAATATGTTTTTGTTTCCTAAATTTCGTCCTTTAGTCGATGAAGAAGATAATCAAAATAAGACTTGGTCTTTAAGTGCCTCAAATGAAACATATTTTATTCTCCCTTCTCACGGTCTCCTAGTAATATTGACACCATAAACTGGAAGATAAGTGCCTGTGATAATGCATTTGTTGATGCCATAATGAAACCCTGGCATCAAGATCGAACTCATTATTTCGGCAAATCATTATGTTCTGAGATCCTCATTTTTAACCACAGTAGCCCGAACATACGAGGAATGTAATAATTAATAAATACTAGTCTCTGGAATAGCGTAGGCACTGGTACAGGAAAGATCGAAACACACGCGCTGAATTCAGAGCAGCGATGGATGTGAGAGTGAGAATTATTTCTTATTACGTATGTATCTCGTGACCTATCATTTTAGAGCAGTGGTTCCCAACGTTTCTTAGACCATTACCCCTGACTGTAGACGTTAGCTAGTACCCCGTCCTCGCAACAACTTTAGCCTCTAACTAAACTGTAGAATGAAAGGATTTTCTTGGAACACTTTTAATTAAATTGATGAAAGATGAATGATGTTTAGTTTTGTGTGTGTGTTTGTATGGTGTGTGTTTCAGAATGAATGACGAAGTGCTACCCACATCTACTTTTCAGATAAGAAAGCCGAGTATCCACAGTGAGGGTAAACACTTGTTACAAAAGAAACGTCCGCTCCATTACTCCTCTCCACTGCGGCACTTGCTTGACCTGCACACTGCAATCCCATTTAAAATCAACCAGGTTAAAACGTGTGCACTGTACTTACTGTTCGTAAATCAGACTAATAATAATAATAATAATACTATGTACAGCATTATAGTAGTCCTTATGCTGTCAATTAAATCTTTTATCTATTTCGAAGCGAGTAATGAAGCAATTTCTGGACTACTGCAGGTAATATCTGCAATTTGGAGAAGACATTTTCTTGAGCTATTTAGCATTTGTTAGGTATATGTCTCACTTTTATCATTAGCGATGTGCGGGACAAAGCACAACATAGGGGGCCTATGTGTGTAGTGGGTAGACTATGTGAGGAAACTATAACTTCTATCGTATTAATGCAAGTAATTGAGAAAAACTAATTATTGATAACTTACATAATCTGTATTAGAGTCTTATAATATTGTGATAACAGTGATGACCTTTTGAAAAGAATTTAGTTCCGTGACTGAAACGGAATCGAATCGTTTAGTTCTGAGCCCTCAGGAAATTTCATTTTACCCTCTGGGGGAGTTACCCCCAGGTTGGGAACCACTGTTTTAGTGTCTGTTTCATTACAGTTAGAAGATTAGTAAATCCTCTGAATTTAAAAGGGAATCTTCACAGACAGTTTGGACCTCACAGACTGTCGGTAGAACGATAACGAGTCTCTCAAGCGAGCGAGAAGTCAGAATGAATGAAGCACCGGCCGTTCTCAGTTCCGTGCTCTGTGGGTTCCCTTGAGAACTTCAGGCGATACGTTGAACAAGGTGCCAACTGATTCCCACCCTCTGCTCGCAGCCATCCGAGCCTTTAGTTGAAAGCTTTGAATTAAAGATGTGCGTGCTAGGGGGCAAATAAAGGGCGTGTACCTCGGTGAGACCTGCAGAGGGAGAACCGGTCTGACACACAATACCGCCTCCAGCCAGCTCGACGAGGGCCCTTTCCCGTGCAGACCGCTCCAGGCAGCTGCTGCTGCAAATAACACCCACCGTCAGGGACCCGTTTCCTTGTTAATTAATAAGAGAAAAGGCTGAAAGAAGACTAAGAAATAATCACCGATTACAAATTCGGAAAAAGGTCGGACGATGGTTCAAGCACAGAACTCAGAGAGAACACAAGTTTTTAAACCCGTGACACGTACACTCCATTACTTTGTCTTTTTCTTTAGTGTGTACCTAAACAGGGTAGAAGAATGATTTATTATATTCTTTACACAATTGACTAATTCTTCACATGATGCAAGTCAAAGCAGAGAAGCTGCACCATGCACGGTACGAGCCCCTATTAGTATCACATTGTAGTTCATACTGCATGCAGTAAGAAAAACTCGAATCAGTCATGAGTATTGACACGCACTTTATTCAGTAAAAAACACTTAAGAGTAGGCTTTCACAAAATTTCAGGAAACTTTCAGGAAACATTCCTCACACACAAATAAAGAAAAGATGTTATGTGGACATGTGTCGGGAAACGCTTAATTTCCATGTTAGAGCTCATTTTAGTTTCGTCAGTATGTACTGTACTTCCTCGATTCACTGCCAGTTGGCCCTATTGAAGGAAGGTAATGTTGACTTCGGTGCTTGTGTTGACATGCGACTCATTGCATCAAGCACATCAGTACGTAGCATCAACAGGTTAGTGTTCATCGCGAACGTGGTTTTGCAGTCAGTACAATGTTTATAAATGCGGAGTTGGCAGATGCCCATTTGATGTATGGATTAGCAAGGGGCAATAGCCGTGGCGCGGTACGTTTGTATCGAGACAGATTTCCAGAACGAAGGTGTCCCGACAGGAAGACGTTCGAAGCAATTGATCGGCGTCTTAGGGAGCACGGAACATTCCAGCCTATGACTCGCGAGTGGGGAAGACCTAGAACGACGACGACACCTGCAATGGACGAGGCAATTCTTCGTGCAGTTGACGATAACCCTAATGTGAGCGTCAGAGAAGTTGCTGCTGTACAAGGTAACGTTGACCACGTCACTGTATGGAGAGTGCTACGGGAGAACCAGTTGTTTCCGTACCATGTACAGCGTCTGCAGGCACTATCAGCAGCTGATTGGCCTCCACCGGTACACTTCTGCGAATGGTTCATCCAACAATGTGTCAATCCTCATTTCAGTGCAAATGTTCTCTTTACGGATGAGGCTTCATTCCAATGTGATCAAATTGTAAATTTTCACAATCAACATGTGTGGGCTGACGAGAATCCGCACGCAATTGTGCAATCACGTCATCAACACAGATTTTCTGTGAACGTTTGGGCAGGCATTGTTGGTGATGTCTTGATTGGGCCCCATGTTCTTCCATCTACTCTCAATGGAGCACGTTATCATGATTTCATACGAGATACTCTACCTGTGCTGCTAGAACATGTGCCTTTACAAGTACGACACAACATGTGGTTCATGCACGATGGAACTCCTGCACATTTCAGTCGAAGTGTTCGTACGCTTCTCAACAACAGATTCGGTGACCGATGGATTGGTAGAGGCGGACCAATTCCATGGCCTCCACGCTCTCCTGACCTCAACCCTCTTGACTTTCATTTATGGGGGCATTTGAACGCTCTTGTCTACGCAACCCCGGTACCAAATGTAGAGACTCGTCGTGCTCGTATTGTGGACGGCTGTGATACAATACGCCATTCTCCAAGGCTGCATCATCGCATCAGGGATTTCATGCGACGGAGGGTGGATGCATGTATCCTCGCTAACGTAGGACATTTTGAACATTTCCTGTAACAAAGTGAAGTCACGCTGGTACGTTCTGTTGCTGTGTGTTTCCATTCCATGATTAATGTGATTTGAAGATAAGCAATAAAATGAGCTCTAACATGGAAAGTAAGCGTTTCCGGACACATGTCCACATAACATATTTTCTTTCTTTTCTTTGTGTGTGAGGAATGTTTCCTGAAAGTTTGGCCGTACCTTTTTGTAACACCCTATATACATATATATTGGGTCATCAGTCTTCTGACTGGTTCGATGCGACCCACGACGAATCACGAATTCCTCTCCAGTGCAAACCTTTTCATCTCAGAGTAGCGCTTGCAACATACGTCCTCTGTTCTTTGCTGGATGTATTCCAATCTCTGTCTTCCTCTGCATTTTTTGTCTTCAACCGCTCCCTCTAGTACCATGGAAGACATTCCCTCATGTCTTAACAGATGTCCTATCATCCTGCCCCTTCTCCTTATCAATGTTTTCCTTTCCTCTCCGATTCTGCGCAGAACCTCCTCATTCCTCACCTCATCAATCCAATTAATTTTCAACATTCGTCTGTAGCACCACATCTCAAATGCTTCGATTCTCTTCAGTTCCGGTTTTCCCACAGTCCATGTTTCACTACCATACAATTCTGTACTCCAGACGTTCATTCTCAGAAATTTATTCCTCAAATTACGGCCGATATTTGATATTAGTAGACTTCTCTTGGCCAGGAATGCCTTTTTTGCCATTATCAATCTCCTTTTGATGTCCTCCTTGCTCCGTCCGTCACTCGTTATTTTACTGCCTACTTAGCGCAATTCCTTAACTTCATCTACTTCGTGACCATCAATCCTGATATTAAGTTTCTCGCTGTTCTCATTTCTACTACTTCTTATTACCTTCGTCCTTCTTCCAAAAAAAAAAATGGTTCAAATGGCTCTGAGCACTATGGGACTCAACTGCTGAGGTCATTAGTCCCCTAGAACTTAGAACTAGTTAAACCTAACTAACCTAAGGACATCAGAAACATCCATGCCCGAGGCAGGATTCGAACCTGCGACCGTAGCGGTCCTGCGGTTCCAGACTGCAGCGCCTTTAACCGCACGGCCATTTCCGTCCTTCTTCGATTTACTCTCAATCCATACTCTGTACTCATTAGACTGTTCATTCCATTCAGCAGATCGTGTAATTCTTCTTGACTGTCACTCAGGATAGCAATGTTATCAGCGAATCGTATCATTACTATCCTTTCACCTTGAATTTTAATTCCACTCCTGAACCTTTCTTTTATTTTCATCATTGCTTCCTCGATGTACAAATTAAACAGTAGGGGAGAAAGACTACATCCTTGTCTTACACTCTTTAATACGAGCACTTCGTTCTTGGTCGTCCACTCTTATTATTTCCTCTTGGCTTTGTACATATTGTTTATGACCCACCTCTGCCTACAGCTTACCCCTATTTATCTCAGAACTTCGAACATCTTGCACCATTTTACATTGTCGAACGCTTTTTCCGGGTCGACAAATCCTATGAACTTGTCTTGATTTTTCTTTAGTCTTGCTTCCATTATTAAGCGCAACGTCATAATTGCCCGTCTCGTCCTTTAACTTTTCTAAAGCCAAACTGATCGTCATCTAGCGCATCTTTGTACTTACGTTTTCCTTCCCAACTTCTGTGATGGCCCTTTTTAGAGATGTCCATTCCTCTTCAACTGTATCTCCTACTGAGCTATTCCTTATTGCTGTATCTATACACTTAGAGAACTTCAACCGTATTTCATCATTCCTTAGTACTTCCGTATCCGACTTCTTTGTGTATTGATTCTTCCTGACTAATGTCTTAAACTTAAGCCTACTCTTCATCACTACTGTGTTGTGACCTGAGTCTACATGTGCTCCTGGGTACGTCTTACAACCAGAATTTCATTTTGGAATCTCTGTCTGACCATGATGTAATTTAACTGAATTCTTCCCATATCACCCAGTCTTTTCCAAGTATACGTCCTCTTCTTGCGATTCCTGAACAGAGTATTCGCTGTTACTAGCTGAAGTATAGTACAGAACTCAATTAATTTTTCTCCTCTCTCATTCCTTGTCCCAAGCCCATATTCTCCTGTAACCTTTTCTTCTGCTCTTTGCCCTACAACTGCATTCCAGTCCCTCATGACTATTAGCTTTTCATATCCCTTTGCATACTGTATTACCTTTTCAATATCCTCATACATTTTCTCTACCTATTCATCTTCAGCTTGCGACGTCGGCATGTATACCTGAACTATCATTGTCGGTTTTGCTGTCGATTCTGATAAGAATAACCCTATCACTGAACCGTTGCCGGCCGCTGTGGCCGAGCGGTTCTAGGTGCTTCAGTCCGGAATTGTGCTGCTGCTGCGGTTACAGGTTCGAATCCTGCCTCGGGCATGGATGTGTGTGATGTACTTAGATTAGTTAGGTTTAAGTGGTTCTAAGTCTAGGGGACTGATGACGTCAGATGTTAAGTCCCATAGTGGTTCAAATGGTTCAAATGGCTCTGAGCACTATGGGACTTAACATCTATGGTCATCAGTCCCCTAGAACTTAGAAATACTTAAATCTAACAAACCTAAGGACAACACACAACACCCAGCCATCACGAGGCAGAGAAAATCCCTGACCCCGCCGGGAATCGAACCCGGGAACCCGGGCGTGGGAAGCGAGAACGCTACCGCACGACCACGGGAAGCGGGCTAAGTCCCATAGTGCTTGGAGTCATTCGAACCATTTGAACTGAACTGTTCACAGTAACACACTCTCTGCCCTTCCTTCCTGTTCATAACGAGTCCTACTCCTTTTATACCATTTTCTGCTGCTCTTGATATTACCCTATACTAATCTGACCAGAAATCCTTGTCTTCTTTCCACTTCATTTCACTGACTCCTACTATATCTAGGTTGAGCCTTTGTATTTCTCTTTTCAGATTTTGTAGTTTCCCTATGACCTTCAAGCTTTTGACATTCCACTCCCCGACTCGTTGATTATGCAGGTATACTACCACATATCCCTGCTCGACATCGTACTCTCTTGGTATGCACCACACAAAATGTCTGGTTATCATGTTCCGCCTCCGATTTAGCCGTGGACGGACCCGACTGCACCTTTCAAGACTAAATTTGATGGATTCGCCCATATGACATCGACTACATCACTTTAGGCTGCGCAAAGACGCTATTATTAATACTTCATTGAGTTTGAACGAGATCGTGTAATAGGACTACTAGAAGCTCGGTGTTCCTCCTGCGATATTGCAGAACCACTTGGCAGGCATGTGACCACTATACATGACTGCTGGCTGTGGTGGTCACAGGAAGGTACGGTTGCAAAAAGGCAGGTTTCTAGAGAAAATGAAAATTTGTGGCAAGTTTTTGTGAGACCAAACTGCTGAGGTCATCGGTCCATAAGCCTACACACTACTTAATCTAACGTAAACTAAATTACGCTATGGACAAAACACACACACCCGTGCCCGAGGGGGGACGCGGCTACCGCGGGCAGCAGGTTTCTAGAAGATCACGTGGCACTACTCAGAGGGAAGACCACTGTGTTCGGCATTAGGCTCTGGCGCATCGTACTGAGTCTGCAGCAGCTATCTGAGCAGCAGTTGGCACCACACTGACGTAACTAACTGTTACAGATCGGTTAGTTGAAGGACAGCTCCGAGCTAGATGCCCTTTAGATTGCATTCTACTAACCCCAGATCACCGCCGTTTGCAACTTCAGCAGTGTCAAGTGAGAGATCATTGAAGGGCAGTGTGGAGGCGTGTTGCATTGTCTGATGGAAGCTGGTTCTGCCTCGGTGGCAATGATGGCCGTGGAGGTCAGCTGAGGGCCTCCAACCAAACTGTCTGCATGCTAGATATACTGGGCCTACACATGGAGTTATGTATGGTTTGGGGTGCGATTTCTTATGACAACAGGAGCACTCTCGTGTTTATCCCACGCACTCTGATTGCCAATTTGTACGTCGGTCAGGTGATTCGGCCTGTTGAGGTGCCATTCATGAGCAGCATTGTGGTTAAAAAAAATGGTTCAAATAGCTCTGAGCACTATGGGACTTCACATCTATGGTCATCAGTCCCCTAGAACATAGAACTACTTAAAGCTAACTAACCTAAGGACATCACACAACACCCAGTCATCACGAGGCAGAGAAAATCCCTGACCCCGCCGGGAATCGAACCTGGGAACCCGGGCAGCATTGTGGTGTTGATGGATTCGCTCTTATGTCATCGCCCAAATACCGCTGTTGTAACCCAACATGCTGTATAAAGTGCCGACACGTTGCCTCGGCCTGCTCGGTCACCTGATCTGTCTCCAGCCAAGCGTATACGGGACATCATCGGACGACAACTCCATTGTCATTCACAACGGCATTATCCGTCCCTGTAAGTGCAACAGGCACGAAACTCCATCCGACAAACTGATATCCGACACCTGTACAACAAAACGCATACACATTACATGTTTTCATTCAACACTCTGGCGGCTACAGCAGTTACTAACATACCAGCAGTTCACATTTGTAATGGCTTATCTTGCGGTTACATTATGTTATGATCGTGCAATGTTAATCACTGAAGTATGTTACCTAGACAAATGTATTCCTGAAATTTCTTTACTCTACATTATAGTTTGGTGTTGCGATTTTCTTCCCTCAGTGTAGAAAGCAGTTTGCTCCCTTCGTTCATGAGATGCGGAAGGCCCTAGTCCTGAGCAAACAACTTTTTTTTTATAGCCTTATACTGTATCTTCCAGGTGTCGGCGTGTTACTATGAATTTGGCAGTGTTAGTGATGGAGGGTGGCTGAACGCGCTTACCCCCACCCCTCCCCCCTCCCTCCACCCTTCACCCCCCACTGGGACGGAATTTGTGGACCCCATCTGCCTGTGTCCGCTGTTATGCAATCTGAAAGTGTGAGAGTGTTTTCAAAATGTTTACAGACCGTAGTACCTGAGGTGGAACGTGGCTACCAGCTCGGTAACCAACTATTTGGATGTGGGAAACAACCTAAAACCATGTCCAGACTGGCCAACACACGAGCCCTCGTCGTTAATCCGCCGAATGGAGCCGATCCAGGGCCGGTGCGTCTCACCGAATTCTGGAAGCGAGACTGTTCGGGCGGAATTTCTGACCAAACAAATGTATCCCATACAATACTGCTCGTGGGCAAGTAAGTGTTACAGGCTGAAACGATAACATTACTGGAAAGTAAATAAATAATATTTTGACACTAGTATCTTTTAGTAGCATACGCTTTACGTAAAAGCTACCAAACGACATAAAAATTATACGTTTGACGTTTGCTACTTACTGCCGACCAGCTTATAATGTTACAACTACCGCTGGTAACACTGCTGTCTTTCTCGGCTGAGCAATGTCAAGTAAAAATACACTCCTGGAAATGGAAATAAGAACACCGTGAATTCATTGTCCCAGGAAGGGGAAACTTTATTGACACATTCCTGGGGTCAGATACATCACATGATCACACTGACAGAACCACAGGCACATAGACACAGGCAACAGAGCATGCACAATGTCGGCACTAGTACAGTGTATATCCACCTTTCGCAGCAATGCAGGCTGCTATTCTCCCATGGAGACGATCGTAGAGATGCTGGATGTAGTCCTGTGGAACGGCTTGCCATGCCATTTCCACCTGGCGCCTCAGTTGGACCAGCGTTCGTGCTGGACGTGCAGACCGCGTGAGACGACGCTTCATCCAGTCCCAAATATGCTCAATGGGGGACAGATCCGGAGATCTTGCTGGCCAGGGTCTTGCTGGCCAGGGTAGTTGACTTACACCTTCTAGAGCACGTTGGGTGGCACGGGATACATGCGGACGTGCATTGTCCTGTTGGAACAGCAAGTTCCCTTGCCGGTCTAGGAATGGTAGAACGATGGGTTCGATGACGGTTTGGATGTACCGTGCACTATTCAGTGTCCCCTCGACGATCACCAGTGGTGTACGGCCAGTGTAGGAGATCGCTCCCCACACCATGATGCCGGGTGTTGGCCCTGTGTGCCTCGGTCGTATGCAGTCCTGATTGTGGCGCTCACCTGCACGGCGCCAAACACGCATACGACCATCATTGGCACCAAGGCAGAAGCGACTCTCATCGCTGAAGACGACACGTCTCCATTCGTCCCTCCATTCACGCCTGTCGCGACACCACTGGAGGCGGGCTGCACGATGTTGGGGCGTGAGCGGAAGACGGCCTAACGGTGTGCGGGACCGTAGCCCAGCTTCATGGAGACGGTTGCGAATGGTCCTCGCCGATACCCCAGCAGCAACAGTGTCCCTAATTTGCTGGGAAGTGGCGGTGCGGTCCCCTACGGCACTGCGTAGGATCCTACGGTCTTGGCGTGCATCCGTGCGTCGCTGCGGTCCGGTCCCAGGTCGACGGGCACGTGCACCTTCCGCCGACCACTGGCGACAACATCGATGTACTGTGGAGACCTCACGCCCCACGTGTTGAGCAATTCGGCGGTATGTCCACCCGGCCTCCCGCATGCCCACTATACGCCCTCGCTCAAAGTCCGTCAACTGCACATACGGTTCACGTCCACGCTGTCGCGGCATGCTACCAGTGTTAAAGACTGCGATGGAGCTCCGTATGCCACGGCAAACTGGCTGACACTGACGGCGGCGGTGCACAAATTCTGCGCAGCTAGCGCCATTCGACGGCCAACACCGCGGTTCCTGGTGTGTCCGCTGTGCCGTGCGTGTGATCAGCCCTCTCGCAGTGTCCGGAGCAAGTATGGTGGGTCTGACACACAGGTGTCAATGTGTTCTTTTTTACATTTCCAGGAGTGTATATAAGTTTGTATTTCAGTGTATTCGTATTAGTTTTATTTCAATATGTTGACACAGATGTTTCCTTTTAGTTTCATGCGGAGATGACGGGATCCGGTTCAACGCAGCACTGTCTTCCTACTGTGCGGCTGATCCCGGTGGAGGTTCGAGTCCTCCCTCGGGCGTGGGTGTGGGTGTTCGTCCTTAGGATACTTTAGGTTAAGTAGTGTGTAAGCTTAGGGACTGATGACCTTAGCAGTTAAATCCCATAAGATTTCACAAACATTAGAACATTTTTTTAACTGTCTTTCTCAACTGACGCAAAGGTTTGCAGGGCCGGCTAACAACTGCGAGGCGGTGGGGTCGCATTGTCAACAGCCTCTTTGGGCTTCATTATAAAACAGTAACTAAAGAAAGTCACTTAATATTCATGTTAAGAAAACGTTCAGCTCCTGCCTGACAGTACAAGGATGTTATTGTGTGCAATAACATAAAATCTATTATAACATGTATAAATGTTGCGTATTGGAGAATAGTAGAAGTGTGTGACGAAGTGACCAGTGAACAGTGATGCAAAAAAAAAAAAAAAATATTTTTGAAATTACATGTTTCTCTTACTTACGAATTTCACTTGTCTTACCTTGATTTAAATGATTTATTGGAAACATTGCTAGGCAACAACAAAAAAACATTACATAAACAAAAATAAACAAAATATGGTTTCAAAAAGAAATGGAGAGCAATTCCACCTTCCGCGAGACTCCGTTTTATAGTTTTGCTGTTACTCAAACAAATTTCGTTAGTTTGTATGCTGTCTTCAGTGGGATTTTTTGTTTATTTTCTTTCTGAAAAACTATTACTACATGTTAACCTCTTGTGTACGTTCTATTCCCTTCTTTTGTTAAAAAAAAATAGGTATTCACTTGTACAAAGCAGCGACAATTAGGTGTCAAAAATTTGACATTACACTTGACAGTATACAGCTAAAGAGCTGAGACACTATACACCGTTCGTCCAGAAGATCCTAGATTGATTTGATTCCTGGCGCATAACCGACGTGAGCGCAGTAACTACGGTGGCATCTTGAACTGACTACTGTAAACAACAGATGTGCATTCGACCAGTCACTTACGAGCAGGCGGTGTTAAGCAGTGGACGTGGGGCTGTGGTGTGTCAACGTTACTGCGCCACAAATCGCAACACCTGTAAATCAAGTGTTGAAAACATTCTCCAGAATGTTTCGAAGAAAAGAAAAGTGTTAAAAGTTTGCCTCTCACAGACTGACTCCCGAACAAAAACAACGAAACGTAGACGTCTGTCACGACTTAATTGACATGCGCAACACAAACAACTCTTTTCTGAAAAAAAAATCACCATGGTTGATAAGACTGTTGTTAGCAATATGAACCTACCACAAAACGACTTGAGGGTCAACACTCTGACGACATGACCAAATTCAAGCCAAGGTGACATGGAAATTGAACAACATTCCAAATGGGGATTTTTCTGACAGTTTCACGTGGTTGTTTGAACGTTCTGTGCGTTGTAGTCAAGCGGAAAGGAGATTATGTAGAATACATGAAGAATTAAACCCACCATGGTTCGCTTAGGCTGAGCTGTGCTCTTATCTCAAGTTTTGAGGGATTACGTCATGAAAGTTATCTCTCATAGAACCTATTATGTCACTGCGAATAAGAAAGTTCTGATTTCCAATACATTTTGGGATAATATCTTAAAGCGAAACCACATGAGAAAACTTGAATCACACGAAGGAATCTGAAACACTCAGTGCGTGTAAAGAGAGTGATGTGAAAAGAGATGTACAGTTTCATGCAATTTTATACTATAGGCGAAAGCGTCTATTACTTTACATCAGGACCAAATTTTAATACGTGAAAAATTGGGTTGTGATGAACAATGGGGCTACTTTCTCGAGCAACCGATTAGTTAGCGACTTGCAATCGATCTTTGATTTAGGAAAAGAATGGAGAATTCATTTAAACTATATACCGCAATATCCAGCGCCTTCCAATGACATTTTAGCCACTCAATGTATATACGTGTAATAGCCCTTACTAGGGAACCACGAAGTTTCGAAGGCCACAAACCTCGTCGATTTATCAATCTACACATTCACATTTATGGACACTCCAAACCTACATCTACGTCAGTAATGTGCAAATGCTTTGAAGTGCATAGAAGAGGGTACTTCGTGTAGTACGAGCTATTACGACTTTACCACATTCAGTTCAAGCATGGAAAGAGAGAAGAATGATAAACTTTTTCTTCGTGATCCCTGCGTGACCGATATATGAAGGGTTGTGTATATTCCAAGATTCATTATTTAAGTCTGGTTCTTGAAAATTTTTAAGCAGACTTTCTCGCCATAGTTTGAGTCTGTCTTGAAGTGTCTGCCATTTCAGTTCCTTCAGTATCTCCGTGGCACACTCCCACTGGTGAAACAAACCTGTGACTACTCGTGCTACCCTTCTGTATAGTCGATCAGTATCTCCTACTAGTCCTGTCTGGTAAGAGTCCCACTGAGTTGAGCAATATTCTGGCATGGGTCGTGCGAGTTATTTGTAAGGAAGCACCTTTATAGACTGATAGTAATTTTCTACTATTCTACCAAAGAAGCGAAGTCTACTACCTGCTTTACCTACGATTGAGCTTATGTGATCGTTCTGTCTCGTGTACCTACAGATATTTGCGTGAGTTGATTGATTACAATTGTGACTCGTTGATATTTCATAAGATAGTACTTTTTTTTTCGTTTAGCGAAGTGCGCAAGTTTACATTTCTGAACATTTAAAGCAAATTGCCATTTTGATTTTATCCATACTGGATGAAAGGTCGTGGTTGTGAATGTGAATGCTAAAAAATATATCGGTTCAACCACTTGTTTACAGTGTAAAACACTAAGATTGACGCGTTTTATTATTCTGATGATGGAAGCTTGACTTCCGAAACGCGTCAATCTTAGTGTTTTACACTATAAACAAGTGGTTGAGCCGATGTATTTTTTAACATTCAAATTGCCATTTTTTGCACTACTTTGGAATCTTATCAATATTTAACTGAATATTCTTTCCACTTTTTTGCGTTATAGATATCCACATCACCTGCGAAAATGTGGATTATTGTTAATGTTGTCTGCAAGGATAATAAGTGTAAAACGTGAACGGGAAGGATCCCAAACCACTTCCATGGAGCACTCGTGAAGTTACTTCTGTCATTGACTCTCTAGCCAAGCTTATCTGCTGCTTCCTCCCCATTAGATCGTACTTTCGAAGGTAAACATAGGTTATGATACTGAGTGAAATACCTTTTAGCCTCCAAGAAACGCCGTATCTACCTGACTGCCTTGATCCAAGGCTTTCAGTATGTCATGGGACAAAAGTGCCGGTTGGGTTTCACATGACCAATGTTTTCAGAATCCATGCTGGTTGGTGTGGAGGAGGTGTTTCTGTTCAAGGTACCTCATTAGGTTTGACCTCAGAATATCATTCTGCAACGAATATGTACCAATCTATACATACGTAAAAATGTATGTGTTTATATGTGAAACTAGCCGCTGTGGCCGAGCGGTTCTAGGCGCTTCAGTCTGGAACCACGCTGCTGCTACGGTCGCAGGTTCGAATCCTGCCTCGGGTATGGATGTGTGTGATGTCCTTAGGTTAGTTAGGTTTAAGTAGTTCTAAGTCTAGGGGACTGATGACTTCAGATGTTGGGTGCTTAGAGTCATTTGAACCATTTGTTTATATGTGTCTGTTCATCCTCCTAAATACTTGGTAGATTTCAGCCAAATTTGCTATCTGGGAATAAGCACCGAGGGTGTTACTACATTCTAACTCCCAGATGAGTAAAGATACGGGTGGATAGGATATTCTACCTCTGATAGCTAGGATGCCCTGCACAATAGGCACGTTGTGTGGGCATTACTAGCAGGCATGACATGGGCTACATTTGTGGATGGACACGGCCGAGCAGAGAGAGGGTGGAGGGGGAGATTGTTTGTGAGGTGGAAGATAAGATGGACAGAGAAAGGGGGAGGAGGAGGATGGAGCAGATGGACAGATGGAGAGGAGGGAGTGGTTGATGGACGTAGAGAAAGGGGAAGGAGGAGATGGAAGGACGAAGTGAGGGGGATAAGATAGACAGAAAGATGTAAGTGGAGGAGTTAGACAGAGAGAGGTGGCACAAGGAGATGGACAGAGACAGAGAGGAGGAGAGGAGGTGTGTGGTAAGTTGCTAAGCGTCCAAACTGCTAAGGTCGTCGGTCCCTAGGCTTACACACTACTTATTGTACTTTAAACTAACTTACGCTAAGGACAATACACACATACACGCCTGAGGGAGGACTCGAACCTCCAAAGGAGGCAGCAGCGTGAATCGTGACAAGCCGCCTAAGACCGCGTGGCTACCCCGTGCGGCAGGAGGAAGAGGAGGAGGTAGAGGAGAAGGAGAGATAGATAGAAACAGGGGTAGAGAGACTGATAGAGAGGGCAGGGAGGGAGAAAACAGATAGAGGGGAGGGAGATGGTCAAAGACAGAGGGGAGGAAGTAGATGGTCAGAATTGGGGGAAGAGGAAATCGGCAGAGAGATGGAAAGAGAGAGACAGGAGATGAACAGCGAGAAGGGGAGGAGGAGATGTGGGCAATATATGTGCCACATTTGTTGGCAATCCAAGCTGTGGGTAAAAAGTTAGTAAACAATAGGCAGATTGCACATTGTACGTAGACGTTCAGCAAAAAGGATCATGGAAAACACTCTGAGACTCACGCATGGAGTGGATGGTTGCCTTTCGCGGGCAAATGCTCTACCATCTATCAAGAGTGACATCCACCCGCGCGGTAACCCACAAGCATTAACACACCATTTCCGCGACTCAGGGAAGCGCGTGGTCCCAGATCGAATCCTCTCGGCGGATATACCACGAGGGCTGGAGTGTCAAGTTCAAATGATTCAAATGTCTCTGAGCGCTATGGGACTTAACATCTGAGGTCATCAGTCCCCTAGAACTTAGAACTACTTAAACCTAACTAACCTAAGGACATCACACACATCCATGCCCGAGGCAGGACTCGAACCTGCGACCGTAGCGGTCGCGCGGTTCCAGAGTGAAGCGGCTAGAACCACTCGGCCACACCGCTGGCGAGTGTCAAGTCAGCCTGTGTGTTGTTTTTAGGTGGTGTCCCACATCCGATTAGGTTAATACTGGGCTCGTACCCAGGTCCCGCCTAAGTTACACGATTTGCAAACATCTCAAACACATTCTCACACGAGTTAGACAGATGGAAGTGGAATTGGGGAGAGGGGAGGGCGACAGGAAAGGCATCAGGCCACCCTCTGTAACTAAAATTCCCAAATTCAGAATAATATACCGACACAGTGAAGATAAGGGGTCAGAACAGGAAAAAGAAGACGGTCAAGAGTGACGTCTGCGGCGTTGATGTTTCAGGAGACTTCCTTTTTAGCCGTTTCCGTGGCGCGGTGCAGCGTGACGCCAGCAGAAGCAGACGTTTCGTGCGCGCCCTTTGACCGGCGCGGCGTGAGCCCGCGCTGACGTCGGTCGCGGCGCTGTGATCTCGGCGTCCCTGCGGCGGCCGTGAAGGGCGGCGGCCGTGAAGGGCGGCGGCCGGGCGACAGGCGGTCTGGTCCGGTCCGGCTGGCTCTGCTGGCGCGGCCAGGAATAGCTCGCCCAGCTTACGCCCACTGCCGCGTCGCGCCGCCACAGGCTCCGCCCAGCAAACATTTGGCCTCTGTCTCGTTTACCTCCGGTCTTCCAGGTGGTGACTCTCCTTCACCGCTACGTCAGCACGAACGGGCTAATTAGTCTTTTTATATAAATTGAATGTGGAGGAGTGGGGAAGAAGGAGAAAGAAAGGGAAAGGGAAGGAACTACTGACCTCAACTGCATCGGGGCTTTATGCGGAATCAACAGTGACCAGTGAAAATGTGTGCTGAGCATGTATTCGAACCCGGGATCTCCTGCATATTAAGCCCTGCGTTAACCACTGTGCCGTCGGGACACACTGTCTATCGCAATTGAGCGAACTACACTACTGGCCATTAAAATTGCTACACCACGAAGATGACGTGCTACAGACGCGGAATTTAACCGACAGGAAGAAGATGCTGTGATATGCAGATGGTTAGCTTTTCAGAGCATTCACACAAGGTTGGCGCCGATGGCGACACCTACTACGTGTTGACATGAGGAACGTTTCCAACCGATTTCTCATACACAAACAGCAGTTGACCGGCGTTGCCTGGTGAAACGTTGTTGTGATGCCTCGTGTAAGGAGGAGACATGCGTACCATTACGTTTCCCACTTTCCGGATTGTAGCCTATCGCGATGGCTGCTGTTACCCCTGACGCTGCATCACAGACAGGAGCGCCTGCGCTGGTGTACTCAACGACGAACCTGGGTGCACGAATGGCAAATCGTCATTTTTTCGGATGAATCCAGGTTCTGTTTACAGCATCATGATGGTCGCATCCGTGTTTGGCGACATCGCGGTGAACGCACATTGGAAGCGTGTATTCGTCATCGCCATACTGGCGTATCACCCGGCGTGATGGTATGGGGTGCCATTAGTTACACGTCTCGGTCACCTCTTGTTCCCATTGACGGCACTTTGAACACTGGACGTTACATTTGAGATGTGTTGCGACCCGTGGTTTCACCCTTCATTCGATACCTGCGAAACCCTACATTTCAGCAGGATAATGCACGACTGCATGTTGCAGGTCCTGTGCGGCCTTTCTGGATACGGAAAATGTTCGACTGCTGCCCTGGCCAGCACATTCTCCAGATCTCTCACCAATTGAAAACGTCTGGTCAATGGTGGCTCGTCCCAATACGCCAGTCACTAGTCTTGATGAACTTTGGTATTGTGTTGAAGCTGCATGGGCAGCTGTACCTGTACACACCATCCAAGCTCTATTTCACTCAATGCCCAGGCGTATCAAAGCCGTTATTACGGCCAGAGGTGGTTGTTCTCGGTACTGATTTCTCAGGATCTAAGCACCCAATTTGCGTGAAAATGTAATCACATGTCAGTTCAAGTACAATATATTTGTCCAAGGAATAACCGTTTATTATCTGCATTTCTTCTTGGTGTAGCAATTTTAATGGCCAGTAGTGTATCTCGGCACGCTTCCCGGCCGATCCACATTCCAAACTAAGGCCTTTGGAGTATACAGAGTGACCTTGAAACTTACCTAGGCTAGCCATATTGAGGTGTTGTGCCACTTTCTGGAGTGTGGTCGTGATTGTTTCCCCTCATTTCTAACAACGGGACACAAATAGCAAGTTACTGTAGTCTGCGGGTAAATTCCATCAGTTTTATTCGAACCAGCTCTTTAATGCTGATATTAGCATTTACTTCTTCTAAGGTAACATCGGTGATTGTTATGGGCTGTTAACTCTGCGGTTCCAGCAGTAGAAATTCGTTTTCGTATTAATTCCTATGTGTTGTACATTGCGAGGCATGTCCGTAAAATAAGTACCGCTTGGAAAAAATCCTATAAAAACATTTTATTTTTTCGGACAATAATTTATTTTTACAAGAAAGAGCATTTCTTAAATTACACTGACGAAAAAAATTGTAACACCAAGGAGGAGTTGTGCGACGTAAACAAAATTTGGTAGGCGTGTTTCTACATCTGAAAGATAATGTCTATTCAAATTTCGCACAAGTCGCATAAGAGGGGTGCTTGTAGCGACAATATGGGGATGCAAATCAGGTTTGCTTTAAATGTATACTTGACGGTCGTGAACCTTAGTTACGTTTGAGATTGGATGTGGTGAGCTGACATTAGTCAAGAATGCCTTTAAGGCGACGGAGACGCCATTAACACAGTAGGCTGTAATGCGATGTTTATTTAATCGTGCGATTAGCTAATTTCGACCAAGCGTCGTTGTCAAGTACATTTGGTCAGAAGCGTTGCTTCTCCAGTGAGTCTTGCCGACAAGACTCGGCAAGACTCAATGGAGGAGCAACGCCTCTGAAGATGTCCAGTGCAGTTCTGGACGAAATGTTAGAAACGGAAGAGTTTCGTGCACCAAGGCCTTATACCCCGAAATGTTTACCAGCAGCAATTTCATACGGTCGTGAAAACCTTAATTCTGTCATCAGAGACCCGGAGGCCTTACTGGCCAAAATAAGAGTTTGACAGTCACGAAGACAATCAATAGAAACTTCTGCGGGCGGGCAAAATCTTGCTAAAATGGAAGCCCAGGATGAATTGCCATAAAGGGCAACAGAACAGGCCGTAGAATATCGTCGATGTTCCGCTGTGCCGTAAGGGTGCCACAATGACAACCAAAGGGATGGTGCTATGGAAAGAAATGGCACCCATTGAATGACCAATGGAAGTATAACGTTCTACAACTCGGGGCGTAAAATATCAAAATTTTGAATGTGCTAGGGAAGCTAGAAAATCTGAAAAGGGAAATCATAAGGCTCAGTGTAGACGTAGTGGGGTCAGTGAAGTCAAATGGAAAGAGTAAAGGGATTTCTGGTCAGATGAGTATAGGGTAATACCGTCATGAAATACTGAGAGTAGCTCCATTGGTTCACCTCTTACTTTAACAACAGAGCAAAAGGTCATTACTCACAGTCTTGAGAATGGCTGTGATGTGGCATCTGAGTGGGGTACTGTCAAATGGGGGGTACCCCAGGGATCAATGTTGGGGCCACTCCTGTTCCTTGTTTATACAAATGATACTCCCTCTAGTATTACAAGTAATTCCAAAATATTTCTGTTTGCTGATGACACTAGCTTGATAGAAAAGGATGTTGTGTGCAACATTGGCTCTGTTTCACATAATGTAGTTCATGACATAAGTTCATCGCTTGTAGAAAATAAACTAACGCTAAATCACAGTAAGACTCAGTTTTTACAGTTTGTAACACACGAGTCAACAGAATCCGACGTTTTAATATCACAGAATGGGCATATGATAAGTGAAACTGAACTGTTCAAATTTCTATGTGTTCAGATAGATAGTAAACTGCTGTGCAAAGCCCACATTCAGGATCTTGTTCAAAGACTTTGTAACTACCCCCTCACATATCGACCTTAATGACAGTGAAAAATTAAAACGCGTGTACCTAATGGAAATTTGGGAAAAGCAATCGTCACCGAAGTTAATCTGTCGGTAAAGAGGGAGGAAAGGGTTACATCTAATTGAAAGAAAAAATGCAAATGAAACTGGTGGAAATTAATTTTGAAAAGGGGTAAAGTTAATAAAGAAAGTAAATGTGCTGCCGTTACGTTAACAATTAACTAGCGGTAATTAGATATTTGAGATTTGGGGGAAATTACGGTCGCCAGTCCTATGGACAATTACCATAGTAACTGAAAAAGAAAGGTTATTACACATATAATTAGCACTAGAAGCGTGGCAACTGAAAGTTGACACGTGTATTGTGAAAACTGAAAGTTTGTCACAAGTAATAAATTTCGCTACACTCTGACTTAATTTAGGAAAAGAATTAATAAAACCGGAAAATTGAAAGTTAATTTAGTGACTGAAATTAATAGTGAGCTTTGTTTCTGAAGCACATCGAAATTCAGTAAAATACGGTTAGTCTTGGGCTACCTCAACAATCATTTCAAAAGCTACTTGAATCCACGCAATTTAGAAATAAGAGATTTAACTTTGAACTTGAACTAAATGATTCTGAACAATTAACAATAGTAAAATTTAGTACGTACCAAGCTGAGCTGCAGTCACAGGTAAGCTAAAATATGCTAACAAAACTCGCACTCTTAATTTGTGCTTGTGTAATCTAAATATTGTAGCCAGCTATGAATACCTTAACTGTTCTTTGAAATTAAAGCAGTGAAATCGAATGCTATTACTTTAATGCTGGCGTTTGAATTTCAACGACACTCGAATTCATTCCGGAAAAGGAGGGGACCCTGCTTGGTAATGCAATTGGGATAATGAGCAACAAAGGTTCATGCTAAGTTGCTGTAATTTTGTGATGCAACAATTTTAAAAGCTGAGATCTGCCATACAGTTCTAAAACTTTACGTGCTTCCAGTCTTCCTTGTTGGTTGATTGAAGGTTTGAAGCCGTCGATCGAGGAGGTGGCGACAGTCACTCATTGTCGGCCGTCGCTGTTGCAGAAGCTGGATGTTGGCGCGCCTTCTTCTCGACACTGTCACCAGGCGAAACGGGCTCCTGATGTGCACTAGCTTATGCTTCTCGTCCGCGACACCGTGTCAGAAACTACCATAACAAGTCGAGCGCAACTACATGCTGCCAAACCCCGAAAGCGCGGCAACTCGCGGGAGCGTCACACAACGCACCTGCTCCACTGCCCTCCTCCAGCCAGACTCCCTCTGCTCAACCCGCGCTCCACGCGGCAGAGTTAACACTACCAAAGATCCTAAACACTTTCTTTCTCCACACGACCTATCGATGTATTCGTTCGATAGCATAGTTTTCCCTAGGCAAGACCCAGCGAAAAATACAAATAATATTTACAAAACAAACCAATTATACATCGACATAAATGCATATATATATATATATATATATATATATATATATATATATATATGTACAAATAGTAAAACAATTACAATATATAAAGACACAGAAACGTCATATCTTCAGGTAACAAAATAAGGAAAAAAATGTATAGTACAATAGATGGAAATAGAAGGATATGCATTTCCGGCGTTACAACTTAATGCTGCCATTTTTACTAATCGAACGGTGTCTGCAATGAGTGATCGTTCGACACGAAAATTATTCTACTTTGCTTATTTTCATTCGCTTGTGTTCTATGGTATTATATTTTGAGGTAACTCTTCCCATTCTCAAAGGATGTTTTTGGCTCAGGAACGGGCAGTTCGGGCAATAAGTGGTGTAAGTTCGCGAACCTCTTGTCGACCTCCGTTCACTAGTCTGGGTATTCTGGCATTCCCCTGTCAATATATATTCCTTACGGTCGTTTCTTGTTAACAATATCAGCTCACTACCAAGCGTTAGCACGTTTACTCAGTTAATACTAGGCAGTAATCCAATCTGTATTTTGGATCGCACTTCCTTAACTCTTGTGTAGAAAGGTGTGCAGTATACTGCTGCATCCATTTTCAATAAGCTACCATAGAAATTCAAAAATCTTGGCGAATTCAAAAATCTTAGCAGTAATCCACGCGTTTTCAAATCGAAACAGAAGTTTCCTCATGGGTCATTCAGTTGAGGAGTTCCTTGAAAAATTAAGCTGATTCCTATGTTGTATTGTTGAATGTGTTCACTTAAACTTATGGCTTGACTTTTTTGGGTTGATAAACATTTTATTTTGTCTGTTATTACTTCTGTGTTGTAATTTCATGTACTGACACTTTCCATGACCTTAGAGATTTGCTCCTCAATTTAGTCCTACGGATCTAGACGTGTAGATAAATAAATAATGCTGTAGCGGGTGTAGTATTCGTTATGAATAGGAAGGTAGAGCAGAGGGTGAATTACTGTGAACAGTTCAGTGATAGGGTTGTTCTCATCAGAATCGATAGCAAACCAACGGCGACGACGATAGTTAGGTATATATGCCGACATCGGAAGCCGAAGATGATGAGATAGAGAAAGTATATTAAACGGGTAATTCAGTACCCAAAGGGAGATAAAAATCTAATAGTCATGGGGAATTGAAATGCTGTTGTAGGGGAAGGTGCAGAAGAGAGGGATACGGGAGAATATGGGCTTGGTGCTAAGAATGAGAGAGGAAAAGACTAATTGAGTTCTGCAATAAATTTCAGCTAGTAATAGCTAATAATCTGTTCAAGACGCGCAAGTGGAGGAAGTATACTTGCAAAAGGTCGTGTGATTCGAGAAGATTTCTGTTAGATTACATCATGGTCCGGCAAAAGTTCTGACATCAGATACTGGATTGTAAGGCAGATATAATCAGATCACAATTTAGCACCTACGAAGAGCAGGCTGAAGTTTCGCTGAAGTTTAAGAATCAATACGTCAAGAAGCTCGGTACAGAAGTGCTACGCCTGAAGTTCTCTGAGGCTATGGCTACTGCTATAAGGAATAGCTCAGTAGGAAGTTCATTTGAAGAGGAATGGACATCTCTAAAAAGTTATTGTATGTCCATCCTTGTGATTGGAGGTCTGGTGCATTTTGGCCGTTCGCTTATGTAAGAACATGAAACACCTACAGCCGTCCATATGATGTCATTTATTGTATGGCTACCAGTTTCGATGCTTCAGTGCACCACCTTCAGCCTTTATGTGACATCGAGAGGGTTAACACCATTCATATACACGATGTATCAGTGACCAACATCTGCAACTGCTTTCCGCAGACTACCTGCAATCGCAATGCTGTCTCTCCAACCATCAACTATCAAATCATATTTGATGGCTGGAGAGACAACATTGCGGATACAGGTAGTCTGCGGAAACCAGTTATAGATGTTGACCAGTGGTACATCGTGTATATGGATGGTGTTAACCTTCTCGACGTTAGCTAAGTCCTGAAGATGATGCACTGAAGCATCGAAACTGGTAGTCATACAATAAATAACATCATAAAGACGACTCTCGGTGTTTCATTTTCTTACATCTCGACGAAGAGCAATCACAGAAGCTGGAAAGAAAAAAATAGGGTGACAAAGGAAATATTTCAGTTGATCGAGCGGGAAGATGTGCCGGTCCCCGGCACGAATCCGCCCGGCGGATTAATGTCGAAGTCCGGTGTGCCGGCCAGCCTGTGGATGGTTTTTAAGGCGGTTTTCCATTTGCCTCGGCGAATGCGGGTTGGTTCCCCTTATTCCGCCTCAGTTACATTATGTGGGCGATTGCTGTGCAAACACTGTCTCCGCGTATGCAAACACCATAATTACTCCATCAAGCAAACATTTGGGGCTACACTCGTCTGGTATGAGACGTTTTTGCGGGGGGATGTCCATAGAGAAAGACAGGTAATATACAGTACGTACAAGAGCCAACCAGGGGACAATAAGAGTGGAAGACCAAGAACGAAGTGTTCGGATTAAAAAGGGTGTGAGGCAGGGATGTAAGCTCTCGTCCCTATCGTTCAATCTATAAAAGAAGCAATGGCGGAAATGAAACAAAGGTGCACAAGTGTAATTAAAATTCAGGGTGAAAGGAAATCAATGCGAAGATTCGCTATCCTCAATGAAAGTGAAGACGAATTACAGGAGGCGCTGAATGGAATGAACAGCCTACTGAATAAAGAATGTGGACTCAGAGTAAATCAAAGAAAGATGAAAGTAATTAAAAGAAGCAGAAATGAGAACAGCGAGAAACTTAACATCGTGATTGGTGATCACGAAGTAGGTGAAGTTAAGGAATTCTGCTGCCTCGGCGCCAAAATAGCCCATGACGGACGGGGCAAGGACGGCATAAAAACAAACGAGCACTGGCAAAAAGAGCATCCCTGGTCAAGTCTACTATTATTAAACATAAGCCTTAATTTGAGACAGAAATTTCCGAGAATGTACGTCTGGAGCATAGCACTGCATGGCAGTGAAACATGGACTGTGGGAAAAAAGGAAAAGAAGAGAATCGAAGCATTTAAGATGTGGTGCTACAGAAGAATATTGAAAATTATGTGGAATGATAAGGCAGTGAATCAGGAGGTTCTCCGAAGAATCGGCGAGGAAAGGAATATATGGAAAACACTGCCAAGTTGAAGGGGTAAGAAGTTACGGCATTTGTTAAGACGCCATGGAATAGCTTCCGTGGCACTACAGGGAGCTGTAGAAGGTAAAAACTGTAGAGATAAACAGAGATTGGAATGCATACAGCAAATAATAAAGGGCGTAGGTTGCAAAAAAATGGTTCAAATGGCTCTAAGCTCTATGGGACTTAACATCTGAGGTCATCAGTCCCCTAGACTTTGAACTACTTAAACCTAACTAACCTAAGGAGATCACAGACATCCATGCCCGAGGCAGGATTCTAAGCTGCGACCGTAGAAACAGCGCGGTTCCGGACTGAAGCGCCTTGAACGGCTCGGTCTCAGCGGCCGGCCAGGTTGCAAGTACAACTCTGTGATGAAAAGGTTGTCACAGGAGAGCACAGTCCAGCTAGCGCCATGACTGGGCGCAGGGAGTTGAAAATAATGTGGTACAATGATCAAGCAGCTTCTAGAGGTCAAGTGTTTCCATAAGCAACACTTGAGCCATTATGTGTAGTGCCGACACTGAAACTTGGAGGACGTGGTGTTACGATTTTGGGATGTTTTCTGTGGTACGGGAGTGCTCCTCTTATCCTCTAATTGTACTTCAGGAAACGCTAAATGAGGAATCAAAAAGTATAAATATATTTTAATGAACAAACTGATTTCGCTAGCCATTATTATTTTAGTAATTTCAAAGACTAAATTTATTCCTTGCATGTAGCAATTTCTTAAAACACAGATCTGTGTCACCATGTGATAAACGTCATCTTTGGTCACATCAGGTTAAATTACATCTGTGTAGTGTTTTTAAACAGTTGTAAACAAATGTGCACCTTGAATGATGTGATTTTCGACGACAGTATGAATAAACCGAAGTATGCTGACATCAAAATGTTAAAAATTTCCCTCCTTGTTTGTTCGATAAGTTTTTCACTGTGTTTTTCTACTTTTTCTCACATATTTCCGCACTCGATTCACGAAATACGAACCGTAGCATCTAGCTTTTTCGTTGTAAGAAAATGTTCTTTACCTCACTCAAGAGCAAATTTAAATTATGTATTAGACGATTTGCACGTGAAGATGAACCCACAGGGTCCGAAATGCGTGGTATAATTTAATAAAACACGAAAAAAATTGCGACTGGAGGCGTTTTTATTCGAAATTCAAGCATTTGTTATCTTTCTGTTCTATGTCATTTTATCCCATATTCATCAGTTGTGAAATTCCTTGAGGCTATCAGTTGTTTTCTCTGCAAGGAGTTCTCTTGGTTTTTTTCTGTGACTATAATGTTACTGTCATCAAATTTCTTCCCATGCCTAACACTACTGGGAAAGCCACTGATATCTAGCAGGAACAGTATTAGTGCTAATATGCTACCGGGACATCCCTGTATGCTTTGCTTCTGTTCTCTGCATTGGATATTGCCATTATACGACCTTTTTGCAGAATTCAGCATCTTCCTATAAAAATTTTTGGACTCGTCACAGGAACTTAAGAACTTTGGCTCATCACGACTCTTTTCCATGGAACTGAGGTTCTGGGAGGACTTCCTAATACCTGCTGTTGTCAATTTGTTCTTGTGAGGCACTTTTGGAAATAGCTTTTCAAAATTCAGTTAAAATAATGTTCATAAATTAGAGAATTTCTCATTTACATGAGTTTCTCTACACACTCGACTCAATTTTTCTTAGCTAGTTCTCTTCGAAAATTTTGTATTTTGATTTTTGATAAATGTCTTTTGTGAGCCGGCGTTATAGGGATCTTTTTCCATATCTGATTTTACTGGTATTATCTGGCAGAAAACTCAGAGTCCAGAATCTTTTACAGCCGCACCAAACTTTTTCTCTGCCCATACTGTAGCTGTGATATTATTTAGAACTTCTGTTAGTTTGTTGAAGAAAGTGTACACATCACCAATGGGTAATGTCAAGTTATTGTCTTTGCTTACTGCATTAAAGTCATGTCTCGATTTAAAATGTGTTCCTGTTCTGGTATAAATGCATGATCTTCCATCCTCTGAAACAATCCTACACTAAGAGTCTGACCTTCCATACAATGATAGTACTACATGTCGGATTTCTGTCTCTACGCCAGTGCTCAATGAGAAATTCCTGTGCAGTTCAAAGACTGGACCTCAGTC
The DNA here is from genome assembly GCF_023898315.1 of Schistocerca nitens. Classification (NCBI taxonomy): domain Eukaryota; kingdom Metazoa; phylum Arthropoda; class Insecta; order Orthoptera; family Acrididae; genus Schistocerca; species Schistocerca nitens. Next base: position 433,851,733 of record NC_064621.1, on the reverse strand, counting down.
TCAAATTCCTGGATTTTTTTATTACTTGGATGTTTCGATGACGGATTGTTAAATCTGTGAAATAACAGACGTTAGTTTTCCAGTGGTCTATTTTTCTTTACGAAATGTAGTATGTCTGTCATTTGGTGTGTTAGAATCTATCTGGCAAGTGACTGTTTCAGAATTTTTTAAACTGCTGAAGATATTCTTTAGACAGGGGATTTATCTTATCATCCTGCACATGACAGCTTGTATTATCTTATTCATTTCATTCTTGGGTGAATTACGCTACCTGACAAAGAAAGTGAAGCACCCCGGATGTCAGTGTAACTCCGTACACATACACATCATTGCGGAGTTTATAAATGATTAAGAGTATCATTTCTCTGAGAAAGGTACAACACCCACCAGAGTACATTGGTGTTTTTCGTGTTTTGTGTTGTTACCAGTGCGAGACCCCCCTGTATATTTAAAAATCGACCATAGTTGTTCTTCTATTGTCACATACGACCAATGTAACCAGTAGCAGATCTCTCCTGATAGTACATTGCTCCTTAGTGAAGTTGCTCAACTGATTTTGGATAACGCGACTTGGTGTAACAAGCCATAAGCACTGCATCCTGCGTGGGGTTTCCTTGAAGTTCCTCTGACTCTTTACTATGACATGAGATTTACTATCTATGAAAGTAAAGTCATAAACTGCAATATCCAGAATTTATTTCATAAACGACGTCGGAGTTTGCAAGGACTGAACATTTATGATTCACTACCTCATCTCAGTTAATATACACCGAAGCGCTAAAGAAACTGGTATAAGCACGCGTATTCAAATATAGAGATATGTCAACAGGCAGAATAAGGCGCAGCGGTCGCCAACGCCTATGTAAGACAAGTGTCTGGCGCAGTTGTTAATCGATTACTTCTGCTATCAAGGTTTAAGTGAGTTTGAACGTGGTGTTATAAGGAAGAGCACATGCCCGCAAAAGGCAAAGGTCCCGAGTTCGAGTCTCGGTCTGGCACACAGCTTTAATCTGCCAGGAAGTTTCGTGGTGTTATAGTTGGAGCACGAACGATGGGACACAGCATCTTCGAGGTAGGGATGAACTGGGAATTTTCCCGTACGACCATTTCACGAGTGTACCGAAAGCCCACTCGTGTACCCTTGACGACTGCACAAAACAAAGCTTTACGCCTCGTCTGGGCCCATCAAAACCGACTTTGGACTGTTGATGACTGCAAACATGCTGCATAGTCGAACGAGTCTCGTTTCAGATTGTATCGAGCAGATCGACGTGTACGGATATGGAGGCAAGCTCATGAATCCACGAACCCTGCATGTGAGCAGGGGACTGTTCAAGTTGGCGGAGGCTCTGTAATGGTGTGAGGCGTGTGCAGTTGTAGTGATATGGGACCGCTAATGCGTGTAGATAGGACTCTGACAAGTGATACATACTTAAGCAACCTGTCTGATCACCTGCATCCATTCGTGTCTATTGTGCATTACGACGAACTTGGGCAATTCCAGAAGCACAGCGCGACACCCCACACGTCCAGAATTCCTACAGAGTGGCTCCAGGAAGACTTTTCTGAGTTTAAACTCTTCCGCTGGTCACCAAACTCCCAAGATGTGAACATTATTGAGGATATCTGGGATGCCTTGCAACGTGCTGTTCAGAAGAAATCTCCACCATCTCGTATTCCTATGTGTTTACGGACAGCCCTGCTCCAGCACTACTTCAGATATTAGTCGAGTCCATGCCACGTCGTGTTGCGGCACTTCCGCGTGGTTGTGGGGGCCCTATACGATGTCTATCAGTTTCTTGGCTCTTCAGTGTATGACAGTTCACATTGACAATCATCATTTTTATTGCAACACTCGGAGGCCAGTAACAATACCAACCAGGGTATGACGCGATCCTATAATGCTTGTAGACGCACGAAGTGCTATAGTAGGTAAGCACTGATTGAAGGGAGAGAAACTGACAGCGAAAGGAGATAACTCTCCTGCTGAGGCCACCGCTTCTATTTGAAAAAGCGAATCATTATGTTTATCTGCCCCTGGCATACTGCAGCAGCGATGTATTTTTGCTGTGAACAATGCTGGCTGGTGTCTAACTGAAGTACTCGAGGTGACTCTCCGTCAGTACCAGTCGTCAGGGCCTGGGCTGATGTCCTCTGCCACCATTGGAGTGTTGCATGCCTGCTCTCTTCCATGTACCCGTCCCAATCTTAATAGTCAGCTCTTCTTCGTATCTCTGGCCCGAATTCTACTCTGTGCCCCTATCCGAATGTTAATTGAAATTGCACTCCTCCATGCCAGCTTTTCACCCCCCCCCCCCCCTCAAATTTTCTGTCCAGTCTTGCGCTTTGCCGCCAACATTGGCCAACCGTACGAATTTATAAAGTCTCCCTTACTCCCTCCATCAACTCTGTAGAAACTCCTCTCCCAATCCACTTCTTTAGCACCCACTTCTGCTCAAAAAGTGGAAATTAGGATGAGCGTCACAGTTCATCCACCACTGACAAGGTGTTTTCTTCCCGTCAGAGCGTTCTCGCCACCATGGGAAAACAAAAAGGAAATAACACGTTTTGCTCTTTTATTACTGACTGGGAGAGTCGCCCGCGCCTCTATAACAGCATAGATTGCGATGCTTTTTGATCAGCATTCTGCACACGTAATCAATTTCCAGAGCTTATGCTTCTCCACACGTGGAATAACGTTTCTCCGAATTCCCTCACACCGCTGGTGTCCTCTCCAACTGCGCAGGCTGATACCGGGAGGGACCCGGTGCTTAACCATCCACATGCACAAAAGACAATCCCACCGCTTTCTTCGTGCTGTGAATTCACAGTCCAACTCTGAAAAGACACCGCTGTTGCTTCCCAGGGGAGCAACCGTTGTAGCGGTCCTTCGCTGCCTCATTCTTGTCTGCCTTGAACGACCCAGTGTCTGGCTTTTACACCTCCAGTTATAGAATCCCAATAAAGAAAGGACAAGTACAGATAGTTAGCACTGACTCTGCAATCACTGACATATCTGACTTTGTGATTACAAGTGCAACTATTACAACCTGTATGTCATTAGGGTCTTCGTCAGTTCTTACTAATGGAAAACAAAAGGTGTCATTACGTAGCACTTCAGTTACTAATAGAAAACAAAGGGTGTCGTTACGTAATATTTCAGCAGTAGGCAATCAGACATCATCTAACTGGGAAGAAATTACATGTGGTGTTCCCCAAGGTTCCATACTAGGTCCACTACTTTTTCTTGTGTATATTAATGACCTGTCATCTGTTACATTACCAGATGCCAAGTTTGTCCTATTTGCAGATGATACAAACATTGTAAGAAATAGTAAATCAAATATAAATTTAGAAAGGGCAGCTAATCAAATTTTTACTGACATTAATAAGTAGCTGATAGCTAATTCACTGTCATTAAACTTTGAAAAGACCGACTATATGCAGTTCAGAACATCCAAGAGATTTCCTTCTAGTGTGTGTATAAAATAGGATGACATGGAAATAGGAGAAGTTGAGAGTGTAAAATACTTGGGATTACAGCTTGATAATAAATTCAGTTGGGAGCGACATACTAACGAACTGCTGAAGTGCCTAAACAAGTCTGTGTTTGCAATACGAATGATGTCAGAAATAGGAGATATAAATATAAAAAAAAACTGGAATATTTATCTTATTTTCACTCCATTATGTCAAATGTTATCATATTTCGGGTTAATTCCACAAAATGAGTAAAAATTTTTAGAGTACAGAAGCGTATAATAAGAGTAATGTGTAGTGTAAATCCAAGAACATCATGTCGAACCCTATTCAAAGAATTGGGCATACTAACCACAGCTTCTCAGTATATTTTATCCTTAACGAAGTTTGTTGTAAATACTGAATCTCTTTTTCCAACTAACTGATTAGTACACAGTATCAGTACTAGGAATAAGAACAATATACATAAAGATTTAAAATCACTTACTCTTGTCCAGAAAGGAGTCCAGTATTCAGCAACGCGTATTTTCAATAGGTTACATGCAACCATTAAGAGTTTACTTTCAGACAAGGCACAATTTAAACATAATTTAAAAGAATTTTTGATGACCAACTCCTTCCATTTCATCCATCAAATGAAAATTTATTATACTTTAATTTTTGATAATATTTGATTATAACAGCCAAGTAACTACCTACTGAGTGAATGATGGATTTAATGAAAGCAGATATAAGTATTAAACCGGTAAATATTAGAAGTTTAATTTTAATTCATGTACATAATTTTACTGCTTATTGACTGAGGATCCTTAAAATTAATGAAAATCAAGATTTTCTAATTACGTTTTTGTAATGTGTTTATTTGACATGCTCCTTCAAATTATGAATGACTGTCCAAAATTTCAAGGTAAGATTGCTGATATTCTTCAGAACATACTGCAAGATCTTCTTCAGGTCAGCATATTTAGCTTCAGTGATTGATAGTTGTCTGTTGTATGCCCTTGTTTGCGGTACAAAAATATCTCGCTTCCCAATACCCCTCAGGATGAATATATGTTCCACTGCTTTTTTTTATAAATGATGACGCAACTACTGTCCCTGGATGCCGAGACGGGTACTTGAAATGCCTTAACGTTGATATCTGGGACGCAGAACGCTTGTCTCTTGAAAGATGTTAACTTTCAAGTGAATTTACTATTTTCTTATATAGAGGAGGCCACCAATCCTTGAAGTTAATACATCTTCAACGCTTACCATTGTAACACTGAACTACCCACGGAATCTTGACTTTACAATTATCTCGTATAATTCTTTTGGAAAATAAATTCAATCGTACTTTGACAAAAGCCTCCTCACAACACCAAAATCACTGTCATTGTGGAGAAAAGAATGTCCTCTCGGGGGAAAGAAGTGGTGGATTTTATCAAAACGCTCGTTTTCTACACGAGCCATTAAAAAACTTAAGCTACGTCATTTGGTCCTTTGTTACCCTGGGTTTCATCATAGAGGCAAAAATGACCTTTTCCTGATTTTTCATTATGATTTTTAAAAATTTTCAGGATTAATTGTCGAAGATAGAACAACTCCCGCACTGGAATATTAGGCAGTGAAGTATTCTGCATGCAGCCACGTGTTATAACAGCCAGATCCTCTCTCTTCATAGATTCGTTGAAGCTTGAAGAGCATTGCAAAATTTTTTAGCTCTTCTTTTGTGGATCATTAATTCTGCTTCAGAAAACCTCTTTGTCTTCACGTTAAAGGATGGACTTCAGTTTCTGTTTCAGAACTTCGCATCTACAGCAGGTATGTACACGAGGACTCCAAAAACTGAGGTGAAAATGGTCTTTGAAGTACATGGCATAGTACTGGTATGTAATGTGTACCTCAGGAAGTTTTTTCTTGCATATCTGAAACATGATTTTCAACTTTAACTTTGCATCAAGGTAATTTTTCACGTTGGAGGAATAGTGAGTCTGTTCTGTTGAAAAAGACTTAGTATTTTGATGAATGAGCATCCTACTTTTGTCAGGCTTTGAATGTGCTGTGGTCCTTTTTCCTCTTAAATCGACCGGACACTTAATGGCTATCAAAAATTCTCTTAGACGACAGATTCTATTGTCAAGACCACGGAAAGCTATAAATGCCTTCTGGCACTCTTCCTTCCTTTCATCATTGGGTATGATTAAGTAGTTAAAACCGAGACTCGCTTAATGAATGACCCATTTTTAAAAGGACGGGGTCTTAGTACATTGTTACAGACGATGAGACCCTGTAAGTATATATCCTGTTAGACTTTGCTCTTGAAATTATTTACTCTATCTGATAAAGATGTCTGATGATATATATCAACATTAGCAAAATATGCTTTCTTACAGTTGCGTTTCTCGCCTTTTTTCTTTACGGAATTGTTTTCCCTGTATAGTTTACGTAGTCACTTCCTTGAAAATGTGCTCTTTTCATTACCTCACTGTTGTACTCATCTTCTTTATTCACACCGCTCTTTCGTTTTGTTGAGTTTTCAATTATCACAGAACTTCAAAATAAAACTGCTATCAGCTTGCACCTTGTAATCACATAAGATAACCAAGAAAGTTCAATTTAAAAGAAAACCAACTCATCAGCAGTGACAAATCTTATTATTAAAATAAACAGATCACGCAACACTGCCAACAGAATCAACGGAGCTGCCACGTTAAGTTTAGAAACACCAGAACTCCAGGACTTACGTTGTTTCCAAAACTAACACGAACTTAACCGAACACAAAAATACACAGAGCTAGATGGAAATTACGTCTTTTCTATACAGAACACTGCGGCTACCCTTCAAGAAGGCCTGGACATAAATCATTCATTTTGCAGTAAAATGCAGAGTTACGTTATTTCTAACATGATCGACTCACGTACTGTGCAAAAGGGGTACGAAACAATGAACGTGAATCGTCCTAACCACACGCTTGTGCTCCATGCACTGTTTTGCGTCTCCTTCGCGTTTCACACTATCATCTGCGACATGACCAGCTGAAAAGAAATGAATTTCCTTGGATTTCTGTTTGATGGAGTCAGTGTTAGACTCCATCAAACAGAAATCCAAGGAAATTCGTTCCTTTATTTAGCTGTTGTGACTGAAGCCATCGCAGTCTATGGACGTACAACAAACGGAAACAGACATGAATTCAATTAGATGCACTCCTGTCAGTAAAGGCAGATGGGAAAAAATACTGGCTGAGAAAAAGAAAGAATGGAAACAGTGTTTACGTACTCTCATCTCCAGAATGATTGGTGGGAACACCTCTGTGAGCGTGGTTTATGTAATCAGCTACTGTAATATTACATTTTCCTTTCTGGACACTGCCGTCAGAATTCATTACGAAATCACAGACAATGAGCCTTTACACAACAAAGACTAGACTGGAAGACTTCGACGATCCGCGATTGCTGTAGGGATTAACAGCTGACCCAGAACGTAAACAAGCGTAACGTATGGTCTTAAATAAGCTAAGATATCCATTGCTGTTTACTTCAGTAGCAAAAAATCTCCGGAAACGGAAGAAACTGCGAAAAGTCTAGGGGTAACCGTCCGAAGCGATCTAAAGTGAATGACCATCTGAAAGTGAATGAAGAAAACGCTTCCCTTGAGAGATCGTTCTTTTTCTCCCCAATTACCATTTACTCCTAATTTCACGTAAGTAATTTTATAATAAGCTGTTCTTTTGTTCTACAATATACTAGCATACCATGATGTTATTAAAGTACAGGACGAACATTTATAAAACCGACAAGTAGCAGGGACGGATTGCTGACTGGAAATGGAGGAAAGAAGATCCTATGAACACGTGTCCAGAAAAGGAGGATGTGCGTGCGACGACAACAAATCGTCCCGGTACGTAGGACAGAGCTGCATCGCACCCACGTCACAACAGGTGTTGAAAGTCGCCTCCGTGGAATGCAATGCTCTCGTTTACACATACCCGTCAAGCTGGATAAAAGTAATTGTACTTTGTCTTACACCATGTTGGCGGCCAGTAGCCTGGAGCTTATCCTAGGGTTCGTCTCAATACCTTGTAAAATACGTTATTCTGGTGTACGCACAGTCCGCCGCCTCCGTGCACGTCCGTCTTTCTGAAGGCAGACATTATCGCACAAACGTCCGAAGAGGGCTTGAAATGTTGTGTGGCGTGGTCGGTGTCTGTGAGGGTACTTGTTGTAACCTTTCTGCCTCCCGACCGTTTCCATCTGCTTAGCCGCACATAAACACCATCTCGGCTTGTTCCCAACATAAGCACCGGATCATTCTGCTGCTTACAGTACGCTGCATTAATCACGGAGCCTGTTACACACAAGGAACACACGGCCCGTGTTCAGAGGAACTTTCATTCGTAAGTGTCATCTACCGTGGAAACGATCAATTTCCGGACACAAGTTCATAGGACTTCTTTTCCTCCATATGAAGATGGTAACTGTTCTTTCGGACATGTCCGAAAGAACGGATACCATCGGTGACAGTGCAGCTCTCTAGGATGAAATGATAATTAAATCAAGACCTTATGCTGTCGACAGGCGTTGATATACGTCAGGGGGGACACTTGAAAATGTGTGCCCCGACCGGCACTGGAACCCGGAATCTCCTGCTTACATGGCAGACGCTCTATCCATCTGAGCCACCGAGATAGAGGATAGAACGACTTCAGGGACTTATCCCTTTCACGCTCCCCGTGAGACCCACATTCCCAGCTTAATGTCCACACACTACATTCGGAATGCTCCTGCCCATTACACTCATTACCCGCGGCAGACATTCTTATCGAGTCCGGTAAGAGTTCGGGCAATGCATGTGCATCTGCACAGAAGATGAAGGTCAATGGCCGGTTAGCCTTAACTACGTGAAGATGGTATCTGTTCTGTCCTTCTTCTTCTGTGCGGATGCACACGCATTGCCCAAACTCTTACGGGACTCTGTAAGATTGTCTGCTGCGAGTAATGAGTGTAATGGCCAGGGGCACCACGAATGTAGTGTGTGGACATTAAGTTGGGAGTGTGGGTCTCACTTGGAGCGTGCAAGGGATAAATCCCTGCAGTCGCACTATCCTCTGTGCTCTCGGTGGCTCAGATGGTGCCGACAGGGTAGCTCAGCGTGTTCGGTCAGAGGGCTACGTGCCTTCTGTAATAAAAAACTGAGTTAATCGATCATCAACGAACTTAAACGGATGCCTTACGACGTCCGCCCCGAGCAGATGCAACGAACAAAATGAGATTTTTTTTTAAAAAAAAAAGATGGATAGAGTGTCTGCCATGTAAGCACGAGTTGCAGGGTTCGGGTCCCGGTCGGGGCACACATTTTCAAATGTCCCCGTTAATGCGTATCAACACCAGTCGACAGCTTAAGGTCTTGATTTAATTATCATTTCATTCTTTTCCCGCCCGCATCTCGTGGTCGTGCGGTAGCGTTCTCGCTTCCCACGCCCGGGTTCCCGGGTTCGATTCCCGGCGGGGTGAGGGATTTTCTCTGCCTCGTGATGGCTGGGTGTTGTGTGCTGTCCTTAGGTTAGTTAGGTTTAAGTAGTTCTAAGTTCTAGGGGACTGATGACCATAGATGTTAAGTCCCATAGTGCTCAGAGCCAATCATTCTTTTCCTCCATTTCCAGTCAGGAAACCGTCCCTGCTGTTTGTTAGTATAATTGTATAATTAGTGCAGCTGTCGTGTCATTCCATCTTACTCTCAGTTAAATTTTATGACAAACGTTGACTGTGTTAGTGAGGACTGTACCCTGAAGAAATTTTACTTGTTTCTAGCCTGAAAGGTAATTTGGTATAATGCCATAGAGATGTATCAAATACGCCTAGGAAGAAATATAAATTGTGTATTTGAGCACAACAGGATAAACAATGGCTTACAGCGTTTTGTCAACCTGAAAAATCTAAATTTTTGATAAGGGCTATTTTTGTAAACAGCTCTTCAACTAATGCGGAACAAATATTACATCTTAAAGGATACAGGGCAGGAATGACAGCAGCTTGGATTCACGTAGTGTCTCGCACAGCTTACCGTATTCATCATACGGAGTAGCAAAGCTGACGCACTTTTGAGTTCTTAGAAAGGAAGCTAAGGCGCAACTGGCAATATTTCACAAAGTTTGGTGGTTCTAGACCGCAAGAAACCGACCGGAGAGAAATGAGCTACTGTGAAAAGCGCAGAACCTGCGAAGCTGAAAAATTGGTTCTATAAATCTGGAGAGAAAAGTTGGCGCAGCGACCAACATGTGCCCTCGCTGCTCCGGTAGGCTGGCCGCGGCTCGGCTCGACTCGACTCGGCTCGGTTTTCCGCCTTCCCTCCACTGCGGCCTGATTTGTGGCCCCCGCGGACTCCCCATATCTTATCCCGCAGCTGGGGCGGCCGCGGCGCTTTGAAAGCTATTTCCAGCAGACTGGACAGAAATCGTTACCACTTTACCGAGAACCTCTCTCACTGAAGGAGCTAATCGTGACTACAAAAATACGTGCACGACGCCCTTCAAACTATCTCTTATATTCCTGGCAGCAGACATCTATCTCTTATATTCCTGGCAGCAGACATCTAACTGGTTCAAGCTTACACTCTACCCCAGCTATATCGTTGCGTTGTGCGTTCTCCGTTTAGGAAGACCCTTTGTAGTTTTTTTGTTTTTTTTGTTTTTTCATACAATTAAGTCAACACACTATTGGTGTGTGTGTAATTCATTATTACATTGCGGTTCAGTCATCTTACGTCTTAAGAATTTTCCTTGGTGTTGCTGTTAATGAGATGAGGCAGGTGAGACTTGCCAGCCAAGTTCCTTCAGCACGGTTAAGTTGGTTCAAATGTCTCTGAGCACTATCGGACTTAACATCTGAGGTCATCAGTCCCCTAGAACTTATAACTACTTAAATCTAACTAACCTAAGGACATCACACATCCATGCCCGAGGCAGGATTCGAACCTGCGACCGTAGCGGTCACGCGGTTCCAGACTGAAACGCCTAGAACCGCACGGCCACACAGGCCGGCTAACACACTTATTATGGTATCATCCAGAGATCGTTTTGCCACACCAAAGTCAGCAACGCGAATCGAAATCACAGATATTAGCAAGGGCCCGCTGCAATCCTCAACAACCAATGGGAGACACTCCGGAAGACCGCACCCAACCTCTCAGCGTAGCGGCGACCTCGTGCTGCGGTTAGGTGGCGTCTAGCATGTAAGGGCTCTGCCCCAGTTCGTGACCTCAACTGAAGAAGTCAACATCATAGTGCAGAGCCAACGAGTTGTTCAAGTTTCAGATGTACGTATACTGTTGTAAATGTCGACATTGCACCTCTAGAAGACAGATTGTAGCTTAGTGCTTTCAACGACAATGACGCTCGCAAATTCTCCAGTGCCTCTATGGCAAAGAAGTGTCACAGATAAGTACATCTTGCATTGATTGACTGTTCCTTCGGTTATTTGTAGAATAGTCTATACATTATGAATCAAAACACACAGAACGTGGTGCAATACTCTGCAATATGTGTTATTTATATCACAAACCGGTTATCGGCTGTTTCGCTATCGTCAGGTACAAAGATAAGTATGTCATGTAGTGAAATTTTGTTTGAATCAAAGATTTTAAACTACTGCATCTGCAGAGTATCTTTATTTCATTAGTTAATATGCCACATATTTTATCTTAATTCAATATTCTTACATCACATTTAAATTGAAATAGTCCATCTTTTTTATTGCTAAATCTAACATTAACATTTTATATCTCTGGAGACTGAGATACTCTGTAGATGCACTGGTTTAAAATCTTAGAGCCAACAAAATTTCACTGCACCACATACTTCTCTTTGTACCTGAGAATGGCGTAACAGCCGAAAACTGATTTGTGAAATAAGTAATAAATATTGTAGAATATTATGTCTGTGTTGTCTGTGTTTTCATTCACAATTAAGTACATCTTTTATTCATTTACATAATACACCAAGGTGACTAAAGACATGGAATGCCTCCTAATATCGTGCCGGCCACGGTGGCCGAGCGGTTCTAGACGCTTCAGTCCTGAGTCGCGCGACTGCTACGGTCGCAGGTTCGAATCCTGCCTCGGGCATGGATGTGAGTGATGTGCTTAGGTTAGTTAGGTTTAAGTAGTTCTAAGTTCTAGGGGACTGATGACCTCAGAAGTTAAGTCCCATAGTGCTTAGAGCCATTTTTTTTTAGCTCCCAAGCTTGACTAATCCTTGATCCCTTATCATGTGTACTATCAAACTACCAATATTTTTTATTATTTCGTGTCAGAATCAAACTAAAACATTATTGCATACATTACTGCATTCCAATACAACATACATTATGGTTTATAAATTAGACCAGTCAAAGAATAAAATATATATATACACATAGGTTATATTGACAAACATTGGTTAATTTAACTATACAATGGATGCCCAAAAATTAGCTACGTCCAGCGCACTTACTGTAGCATTCCCAAGATCTTCCAAGTGCACACAGTTGGAGCTAATGTGCATTGTAGCAGATGTGATGGTGTTTGCACAGCAACTCGCAGTCACACATGAGAGAGTCCACCTGGAAGTTGCTCTTCAATCTTGTGATACAGGAGCGCAGACAGTTAAGTGATTTCCATGTGGACCATTTCTCTGTGTGGTCTGGGGGAAGAGCTTCTTGTGGAATCAGCCACTCCCTCAGATACTGGCATCTGGCCTGCCATCTCTTCTCCCACTGTTAGTGTGGAGTGTCAGCGAGCGCTTCTGTGCTGCGAAGAAAGCTCTTTCTAGACAGAAGTCTTTGCTGTGCCGTTTGATGGCCATGTAGTGGGTGGGCTTTAGATGTTAATGCCTCTTTCATTTAATTTTGTGCTGATGTATCCTCTCGGATGTCCGGAGGGGCTACGCCAGATAAGCAGTGCAGTTTTTCCACAAGTGTGGCCTCGGACAACCAGTGATGATAAGACATGTCTCGTTCAGAGCAACATCAACTTTCTTGGTATATGTGGATCAGCACCATGCTGCGCAAGTGCACTCAGCTGCAGAGTAGCATAGGGCAAATGTGGATGTCTGCAATGTATTTGGCTGTGCTCCCCATGTCATTCCTGTCAGCTTCCTAACAACTTTGTTCCTGGCAGTCAGTTTTTGTTTTTAAGCAGTGCTCCTTATATCTGAGAGCACGGTGCAGAGTGACCCCGAGGTATTTCAGTGTCTTGCAATGTTCTAGAGATGTTCCTTCCCAATCTATCTGTAAGGTTCTGCTAGCCTGTTTGTTTCTAAGGTGGAAAGCGCAGGTCTGAGTTTTAGATGGATTTGGTTTCACCTGATTGTTCTTGTAACAGACACACAATTTTTTCAAAGCATCAGTGAGCTTCTGCTCCACACTCTCAAAGCTATATCCTTGAGCTGTTATTACATGGTCATCTGCATATATGAAGCTTTGTGTTCCTTCTGGTAGTGGCTGGTCGTTAGTGTATATATTAAACAGAGTGGGTGCCAGCACACTGCCCTGCAGCAACCCATTCTTCTGCTGCCTCCATCTGGTTGTTTGTCCTTGATATTCCACAAAACATCTTAGATTTTGCAGCAGATTTCTAATCATGGTTAGTTGGTAATCCTTGGTGAGTTTATTTTAGTCAGGTTGTGTCATTACCATAAACTGGTGTTTTACTCAGCTCGATTTAATATCTCCTCATTAGTTACTCATTGTACCCATCTAATTTTCAATATTCTTCCATAGCAAAACATTTCAAAAGTTTTTAATCTCTTCTTGTCTGGACCGCTTACCGTCCGCGTTTCATATCCATAAAGGGCTACACTACAGACAAATACCTGCAGAAATGATTTCCTAATGCTTCAGTTTATATAACCTTTTTCTTTTCTTTTTTTTTTGAGCAATGCTTTTCTTGCTATTGCCGGATTGCATTATGCATCCTCTCTACTTTGGCCGTCATCAGTTACTTTGCTAACCAAACAACAAAATTCGTCTACTACTTTTAATGTCTCATTTCCTGATCTAATTACCTCAGCATCTTGTAATTTAATCCGACTACATTTCATTATTCTTGTTTTCTTGTTAATGTTGATCCTATAACCTCTTTCCAAGATAGTATCCATTCTGTTCAACTAATCTTCCAAGTCCTTTCCATCTCTGAAAGAATTACAATGTCATCAGCAAACCTTAAAGATTTCATTTCTTCCCTCTGAACTTTAATCACCTTTCCAAATTTCTCCTCGATTTCCTTGCACTGAAGAATATGACAGTGAGAGAGGGGGGATGGGGAGGTAGTCCACAGACCCTTTATCACGTCTCACTCCTTTCTCAACTACCACTTTCCTTTAATGTGCTTACAACTACAGTCTGGTTCCTGTACAAGTTGTAAATAACCTTTCGCTCGCTGTATTTTGTCCCTGCTGCCTTCAGATTTTCGACTAGCGTAGTGTACTCAAAACCGTCAAAAAGTTTCTGCAAGTCCATAAATTCTATAAACGTAAGCTTGCCTTTTTCCACTCTAGTGGTTGTTTGGTTGATTTGGAGGGGGGGGGGGAGCTACCAAACAGCGATGTAATCGATCCTATTGGATTAGGGAAGGATGGGGAAGGAAATCAGCAGCGCTCTTTCCAAGGAACCATCCCAGCATTTGCCTGAAGCGATTTTGAGAAATCACAAAAACCTAAATGAGGATGGTCGCACATGGGTTTGAATCGTCGTCCTCCCGAATGCGAGTCCAGTGTGCTAACCACTACGCCACCTCGCTCGGTTTTCACTCTGCCTTGTGTTGTAGGGTCAGTGCTGTCTCACATATTCTGCAGAACCCAAACTGTTCTTTTCTGACATTAGGTCCTACCAGTAATTCCCCACTTCTGTAAATAATTCGTTTAAGTATAATAATAAATAAGTAAATAATTAATAGGTAGTTAGTTTCATGTTCCATGGATTATTTACACTATCAATCATAATGACGTGGAACGAGTTATCGTAAATAAATTTATAAACAAGGCTACTTGCTGAACGTTTGTAAGTGTATTTCTCTCTCTCTCTCTCTCTTTCTCTCTCTCTCTCTCTCTCTCTCTCTTTGTCTCTCTTTTTTTTGTATACAGATATGGGCTAGTAGTTCCTACCAACCACCTTTTGCATATTACAATAATAGAAATTCTTCTACAGACTAGAAAGAGTTGTAAAGGAGAAGCTTTTTCAGTTTGTTTTCAAGTTTCATTTTGCTGTTTGTATTATTGGGTAAGTGATGACAAAAAATTTGAGTTGCAGCGTTGTTCTCTCCTTTTTGTTCTAAAGACAACCTTAATGTGGAGTAATGAATGTTATTTTTCCTCCTTGTATTATAATTAAGTACGTCATTGTTCCTTTAGAACTGCAGTGGATTATTTACAACAAACTTCTTAAGGGAGTTTAATATAGTGTGAAGTGTTAGTCAGAATGCTTAACTCCTTAAATGTATGTCTACAAGATGATCACGAGTTAGCTCCACATATTATTCTTACATTACATTTCTGAACAATACAGAGTTTATTTTTTAAAGATTACATACGCCAGAACATTATTCTATATGGCATTATTGAATGAAAATATGCAAAAGTATAAACTACCTGATTTGTCTCTCCCCAAAATTTGCAATGTTTCTGCATACAAATATAGCCAAATGAGTGCCAAAATGTGCTTTTTGGCAGTTTAAATTCTCTTCTGTATGGACAACTAAGAATTTTGAAATTTCACTCTACTTATTATGTCTGCATCATGTGTTACACACATCATTGGTGTAGTACTTCTAGATATGCAGAATTGAATATTCTGTGTCGTTTTCAAATTGAGAGTGAGACCACTAACAAAGAAATAGTCAATGATACATTTAAGAACATTCATTTCTTCTGTTGCTATATTTATGCTTGCACTGTTTACAATACTAGTGTCATCCATAAAAAGAACTAATTCTGGCAGAAGACCATTTATGTACATGAAGAGCTATGGCAGACCAAAGATTGAGCCTTGGAGAAGCATTTAAATGATTTCTCCCCACTCACAATAATATTCCTTCGTTAAATTAGTTGAATTGCTAAGCACATGTTTTGCACTGCTTTGGTTAGGTATAACATTATTCATTGGTAGGCTATACCATCACTTCCACAAAAACCCAGTTTCTCTAGGATGATATTGTGTTTCGCACAATCAAAGGCCATAGATATGCCGTAGAAAATACCAGCTGGCGCTATTTTGTTATTTAATGCTTGTAATGTTTGGTGAATGTGCTTGAAAATTGTGTTATCAGTAGAGTAACACTTCTGAGATCCAAACTGTGATTTACTGAGGATATTATTGTTTCTCAGGCAGTATTCTAGAATACATCACCTTCTCAAAATTTTTGTGAAATTATGTCAGTAGTGAAATAGGTCGATAGTCATTCACATATCTCCTGTACCCTTTATTATAGAGGGGCCTAACAATAGGATGTTTCAGCCTGTAGGAAAGTGCCTTGAGTTAGTGATAGATTATATATTTCAGACTATATAGAGTTTCTTATATGGGAACATATCTTTAGTACTCTGTTGGAAACACCATCAAATCTGTATGAGCTTTATTTTTGAGAGAATATATAATTTTCGTAGTTTCGGAAGGTGAGATTAGTGATAGTTTCATATGACTAAATTTTATGAGAGTTTATTTTTCAACACACTGATGTGCATTTTCTCTTGAACTCATTGTCTGTATATTTTCTATTATTTTCAAGAAGTGGTTATTAAACAAATTTACATTTGCTACTTCTGACTCATCATTTGTAGCCCTTCCATTCAATTCAATAGTAATGTTTTCCTGTTCTTTGGATAGCTCTCCTGTCTCTCCTTTCACTACTTTCCATGTAGCTTTAAGACTGTCATCAGAGTTACTGATTTCTGACAATATAGGCCTATGTATTTTCCTTGATGTTTAACTAGCATTTGTTAGTAACTTGGTGTACTTTTTGTTGTGTGCAACTAATGCAAATCTCTGCTTGTTCTTGGTAATAGATGTTTCCTTTTCCTGTCACAAGATACTCTAATCATTCTGATGATCCACAGTGTTTTACTTGGCTGTTTAATATTTTTTCTGATTAGCTTAAGTGGAAAGCTATTTTCAAATAATGATATGAATTTATCATTGAATAGATTAAATTTTACATCAGCACTTGCTTTATTAGAAATTTCGTCCTAGGTCATCTCTTGGAAACCATCGGTAAAAGTTTTTGTTCTGGAGTCATTATTTATTCTGATTTCCACTGAGAAGTAGCAATACTGTGAGGCACTATCGTATTTGTCCCAACTTACTCTGCATCATTATTTATTATGTTCCTTGTCTCTTTATCCACATGTGTAAGAAAGTCATTTACTGATATTAAATTGTAGGATGTAAATAAGGTTTCCAGGTAATTTTTTTGTCAGTAACCTATAGAAAATCTACATTAATTGTCATTACATATATACTATTAACTGCTTGTTCCTTTCTGACAGACAGCATAGTAAGATAAGTAAATTTTTCATAAACATTGTAATAGTTTATGGTGAGGTTCTACAGTTATAGTTAAAAGTGAACTATTTGTCAGTATTAATTCACACCTAAACACTTCTATACGCTGATCACTACAAAATCCGCTTGTCTGAATGTTTTGAACTTGTGTTCTATCTTAATGTATGTAACAAGTCCTCCTTTTCCCATGCTGGTTCTACATGACTGAGATGCTAGAGTGTACACTTTTATTTTTAGCATCTCCAACCCTCTAGTTATGTGATGTTCGGACAGGCAGAGGATGCCCATCTATTCAGAGCTCTCAAAATTTTCCAAACAGACAAGGAGCTCTTCTACCTTATTACTCAGTCCTCTAATGTTCTGATGAAATAAGATGACCTTAATTTCATGCACATTTTTAAGAATTTTGTGGGGCTCTTCTCTTATTTTAACATCTATCATAATTGGGTGCCTGGATGCTTACGTAAGTACAAAAGGTACCTCTCTGACATCAGTATCCACAGTGATCTTACTTTATGTGATGGCGGCGCTCTGTATATTTTCTCCAAGAAGTTCAAGGAACATTTATTTCCTTCTCTTACTCAGGATGGGTCTATTATATCCCCATACCTCAAGGTGACCATAGGAATAGCATTCATCTAAGATTTCTTTCCAGTCAGAACATCCCTTTATGCACTTGGCTCATAGCAGTGTTATCCCAGATCTGGTCATGGCACTGCAGGATCTCGACAAAACACCATCATTTGTGTGTGTACTCACTGCTCCTATTTCATCCAGCTCACACCTAATGATCTGCTGCATCCTACTGTGACGTACAATTGTATGAGGCTCTTGCCCTCCCCTTTCATGTGACAAGTCAATTTACTAGATATCATAGGCACCAGTGTGGATGAAGTTCCAAAGATGTTCCCCTTTTGCCCATTACTCTTTACCTTTACTCACTTTTCACGATCGCTTTCTCCTTTCGACTATATGGCTCAAATTTTGCGCAGCCTAATTCAGTCTGAAGGGCAGAAATATTTGCCACCTGTTCAGCGATTCTCGTATCTTTTCTGCAGAGCCTGCCATTACATGGGAAAACCTTGCTGAGTTATACATTCAGCTGCCCTCTTCAAGCACTCCAGTGGAATTCCAGCCCACAATCTATACATACCACACCTGTCTGACCGCCCTACGGCAACGTCCGCATTTACCAAGCGTTGAAACCTAGATTAAACGCTAAACAACAGAATTAAATCACTTAACACACCTTACACTTCACGAATTTCAGCATTTACGAGACGCAGTAATTAGGCATACAGGCTACCGATTCCGGTGTTCGTTATAACGTGAAAAGTGAATTAGTTCTGATTAAAACAAGATCTCTGCACTCGCCTGTTAGTTAATTTATTCACAATAAAAAATAATTTTCAATCTTCGTTTCTCCTGAGTATCACTTTATATTATCCATTGTATACTACCCGTAGAAAGCCGCCTGCTACATGTGATATGATGCTGCATGATACTGTAGTTTCATTCGAATGCGTGCTCTCGCAGAGATATCCATTAATAAAATATATTGGGTTTCAAGCTACAGCAAGTGGTTAATTGCCCACAAGCTTTCAGCATTGTCAGCCACTTGACAGTGGCAGAAGAGGCCTCTGCCAAAAGCTTTGGGCAGTTAACTACTTGATTGGCGTAAAACCCGAGAATATTTTATCATTCAAAGCATGTATTACAGAAATAAGAAAATAACTGCAAAGCAACACTATCAGTGAATGGGAAATAACAGAAAGACCCATTTTTAAGAATAAAATACTGAATTTAGAGGCTTTCAAGAAAGAAGAAATGAAATCAGGAACAACATGAACATAAGAGAAGGAAAGACAACGTGGGGAGAAGATGAAGGAGTAATGGAAAAAGCAAACAACAGCTGAAGAAGAGGAACTAAAATTTTTATGTGATCTTAGTTAGTCAACATAAAGATGAAATCCCTTCAAATCAAGTAAACAGCGTAATTCTTGATGCTGGTAGTTATAGCAACTGTACGGAGTACAGGTAGTTACATATTCCATAACTCATTTGAACAACTTTTTATTGAAATGAAGTGGAACAAATCAGTTTAAGGTATATGTAACCAATATTAGTTTTAACATTAATAAACATTTTATTTCTCAGCCCTACTTTTGAAACTACACTTTAAACTTAGGTTTTCAGTACTTCCAAGTTTTATTTACAGGCTACCAGCCTGAAAGTAAAAATTTATCTATAGGGATTGTGAAAAAAATTATTTTAATTTACATTCTAAACTCGCTTTGTCACCTGGCAGGCATGTCACTAGATGAATGATCAGATGCTTTTTTATGCATATTGAACCCATTTGTGAGCCATTGACATATTTAATAATTAGTAATAAAGGTAATTTTTTCTATTCTTTTGTATATGGTTGCCACTATACTTCACAAATTGTAATGGATTATTTATGAGGAATTTCAGTATCTCTCATATATATATATATATATATATATATATATATATATATATATATATATATATAGTGCAATTAAAAACCTAATTCACTTAATAGGTACCTACAAGATGAGTGTAAGTGGAAACCACATGTTATTCTTACTACTCGCTTTGTAAGTGATGATTTAGCACAGATAATTATTCCTTAGGATATTATTCAGTGGACATGTGCAAATTAAATTAGGTGGCTGCTTCATTTATTTCCATTATTAACTATACAATGAGCAAGAGATGCTGAATTTAATTGTTGGAGTAGTCAAATTATTCATCAATTAATATGTCCAAAAATTTCGAACATTCTACACTGTTTACTAACCCCTGTTCATACCCTGCATCAACTGCTCATATAACTGTTTGTTGTACAAAACTGAAAGTGCTATCTTTTTGCAAAATTAAATGAGAGCCCATTTTCAGATAAACATTCAAGAAATGTTTGAAAAATATTATTAAAAATCTCTTCTTTTGATGTCACTTTAAAATGGGAGTTATTATAACAGTAATACCATCTGAAAGCATGCTGAATGAGTGAAGTTGAGCAAAAGGTCCTTAAAAAATGAGGAATAGGAGTGGACCGAAAATTGAATCTCTGGATCTTCCTTTGGGATTTCTCCCTAGTCACAAATTATCTCTTAATCTGACATTGTCTGAGTATTCAATACTTTGCAACATTTTGCATTATGTTTGTTAGCGTGTTTCAAACCAGTTGTTTGTAAGGCCATCAGTTCCATAAAACTTAAATTTTTCTAAGAAAGTTATATGATCTACACAATCAAATGCCTTGAAAGGTCGCAAAAATACCAGCTGGCGGTATTTCATCATTTAAGGCTTGTAACATTTGGTGAATGGATGCATAAATAGCATTCTCAGTCGAACTACCCTTCTGGAATCCAAACTATGATGTTATAAGTATTTTTTTTTACTTAAAAGTGAGACTACTCTTGAATACATTACTTTTTTGAATATTTTGAAAAACGTTGTTGGTAAGAAATTGGAACATAACAAAGAGATTTAACAATGACATCTTTTAAACTGTCTGGAAAAAACCCTATGCATATGATACATTATATTTATCATTAAGATCGTTAGTTAATAAGTTGCAACAACTGTTAAGAATTCTGTATAAAATTCCACCAACACTGTGATTCCTTTGATTCAGAGAAGTCATATTCTTTTATTAATTTCAGCGAATGATGATGGTGCTACTTCTAGTTGAAGTTTTGTGGCATGATATTTTTAATTTACATTGTGTTGATTCTTCAAGTTTACAATTTTTGCTGCTACATTTAAAATAAGTTATTGTAGAAAGACTAACTTGTTAATTATCAGCAACAACACTGACATTTAGTTTAACTGTGATAACTTCTTGTGTTCTCACTGATTGTCCAATCTTTAGTTTCATGGTATCTCATATAGTTTTAATCTTATTATTTTCATCATGAATTATGTCATGATATACATCTTTTGGAATGTTTTAAGGACTTCATTTAAAATACTACAGTGTTTTTGCAGAAAGCAAGTGACTCTGGATCTTAATTTTTCCTGACCTTTATATAAATTTCCCATTACATGACATTCTGATCCCTTCAGTAGCTATGGGTTCCTTGTTTCTTAATGGACTTCCCACATATTTTTTTAGGAAAACTTCTTTCAGATATTGACCCAGATTTGCTATGAATACATTGAATTTCTCATTAGCAATCTCTTTCCAAGTATACCTCATCTCATATGACCCTCTTTTGACGTATTCTTAATACAATTTATCATCGCATCATTAATAAGCCTCAGTGCTTTCTGTTGACATGCCTTCGAGCAGTAAGATATTATTTTGTTTAATTCTGTTAATTTTGTGTCATTATCATTTGGCCGATTAATAGTTGGGTACACACTCAATGTTCCAGTCTGAGCACACCTATAACAATGCTCTCAATCAAGGTCCTGCATATAAGTTAGAAAAGTATCTAGTGAAGTTAGCATAAAATTTGACAGGATATCTGCGACTGAGTATCGTGGACTCAGATAATACACCACTTCAGTTGTAAAAGATTTATTTGTTCAATCACTGCCCATTGGGGAGCTTATAAGCTCATCTTCAGGTAAAACAAGAACAATGAATCTCGTGACCACCACACACTGGAAGGCAAGCTACAGGCTGGTGACAGGCGCACGTGAAGGTAAGATATGGTTCACCTGAAGATGGGTTTATAATCCCCGAAATCGCTCCTGATTGAACAAATAAATCTTTTAAAACTGTAGCGGTTTACTATCTGATTCTACTGAAGTCAAATCGAAATGGTCAAATAGTGGTTCCAATTACTTTTTCCTGTCATAATCTTTTAGAAATCGACACTGAAATTCTCACAAATTACTGTTTTTTTCTGACAAGTATCTCAGTAACGAATTTAGATTTCTCATAAATAGCTGACAGTTTCCCAGAGGAGGCTGCACACTGTTACAGTTACAAGGTCAGTATTCTGCAGCAACAACTAGCAAGCACATGCCTCTAGGTTTTCTTCTTCTTAGGCTAAAGCCTGTTTCCTTCAGTACCCCTCAGTCTCCCCTGAGGTTGTTGCGCCATCTTCGCTCAATATTTATTTCACCAGGTGGTAATTTATTTCTTACAATTTTCACAATGTTCCTTTCATCCATCCTGTCACAAAAACTGCTTGTGTTAATATTTTTGACTATGTGCAACTTTTACATGTTGCAAACCTTTTTCCCATGTTGACTCTTCACGAAAATCAGTCTAGTCTACAATCCCTGAATTTAACTTTTCTCTCTGTATAAATCATTTTACTAGGGTTTGAAGCTCCTCTTGATGTTTTTCCGTGTTTGAAATTGAAAAATCGGATTTTTTGAAAATAAGCCTTATGCAAACACAATTAATTTTTCTTATATATATTTACCCAGTCTTGTTTCTAAACCTATGTGTCAAATTTTTTTTCTTTAAAGTACAATATCAAATTTATAATAACTTATCTATTGCAGGCCGAAGAATTACAATATGTGCATTTTGCTTTGTTTTGTTTAGACTCTCACCGTAAAATTACATCGCTAAATGAACTGCATTATTATACATCGGTTTTTGAGACCTTTTTGGTCTTTTTTTTGACAGTATGTTATCTGCAAATTAGCCATAAAGAAAATCATTGTGTATTTGTGAAGAACTGTTTCGTGGGTAGAGGTTAAGTGCGTTTCTGTACTTACATTTTTCGTCCTGTTGCGTGTATCTGGTTGATGTCTCGATCAACTGCTACTCAGTGCTCTTTTTCCACACAGTTTCTCACAAAATTTTTGCTCACTAGTTCACCCCACATGTACTTTCACAAAATGTGGCGAAACGTGACCTGAGCAGCTGATCAGACACTTCTGACTCATAGAGAGAGAGAGAGAGCTGGAAAGAGGGGTGGGGTGTTATGTTTTATGTGAGGAGGTGCCTCTGTGTAGTTCATTAAGTGTTCCAAACAGTGTTTAGTTGCACAGTGTTTTGTTGCACAGTGTTGTATTTTCATTCAGGTCCCTCTTTCCTTGTATTATTGCTTTTCGTATGTGGTAGTTCTCCTCTACTGTGAGTTTTTGACGGAGACTGTTGCTTTCTCTCAGGATCTTAAGCTCAGTCTCTTTGCTTTTTGAATGGTGGTTTTCTCGTATTAGATGATCTGCAAAGGTGGAGTGTGTACCATCACTTCTTAGGGCTGTGAGGTGTTCAGAGTACCTCGTTTCGAAATTTCGGCATTTTTCGCCTATGTAGACCGACTGGCATGAACTACAGGTTAACTGATATATTCCAGCGTTGGAGAATATGTCTGCAAATGTGTTCTTAGTGCTTAGATTTTTCTGTACTCTGTTATTTGTACGGAATGATATCTGTAGCCCTAATTTCTTCTACCCACCCTGTGGACATTTTTGTTACTGT
This sequence comes from Schistocerca nitens, assembly GCF_023898315.1. Taxonomy (NCBI): domain Eukaryota; kingdom Metazoa; phylum Arthropoda; class Insecta; order Orthoptera; family Acrididae; genus Schistocerca; species Schistocerca nitens. The sequence goes on along the minus strand of NC_064621.1, from coordinate 433,828,323 downwards.
ATGTTAGTATGTACCATGCTATACACTCTGTAGAGTATTCCAGGTTCCCTGTGTTTGTCTGGAGTTTGTGTACTTGGTTCTCTGTTGTGGCTTATGATTCTTTCATCGTTTGTTCCCCTTCAATTTTTTTTTTAATTTTGTCGTCCAGTTTATCTATCATTTGTGTGTTGTGCCCATTCTCTCTGGCTATCTGGTGTATTGTGTTTAGTTCCTGTGTGTAGCTGAGTTTGTCTAGTGAAGTTCTGTTGAGCCTGTGAAGCATGTATCTGAAACTTCAGAGTGTGTGCTTGGGGGTGGTTGGAATTGATGTGAAGGGCTGTACTTTCAGCTGTAGGTTTCCTGAAAATTCCAAAATTATGTTTCTTGTTGATTCTGCGTAATTTCTTAGACATTACCTTACCAGAGGTCAAGGAATTGGTGGTTCTGCCTTTAGTACTCAGGTGTTTCATATGGAAAGGAGAGTGGTTATGGCCATACGACGGGAATTAACAGACTTTGAACGCGTAATGGTAGTTGGAACTAGAAGCATGGGACATTCCATTTCGGAAATTGTTAGGAAATTTAATATTCCGAGATTCAGCGTGTCAAGAGTGTGCCGAAAATACTAAATTTCAGGCATTATCTCTCACCACGGACAACGCAGCAGTCGACGGCCTTCACTTAATGACCAATAGTAGCGGCTTTTGCGTACCGGTACTGTTGTTAATGCTAAGAGACAAGCAACACAGCGTGAGGTAACCGTAGAAAGCAGTGTAGAACGTACGATGAGCATACCCATAAGGACAGTGCGGCACAGTTCGTCGTTAATGGGCTATGGTAGAAGCTAACAGCACAACATCGCATGCAGCACCTCTCCTGGGCTCATGATCATAGCAGTTGGACCTTAGACAACTTGAAAACCATTGTATGGTCAGATGAGTCCAGAGTTCAGTTGGTAAGAGTTTATGGTAGGGTTCGAGTTTGGTGCAGACCTCACGAAGCCATAGACCCAAGTTATCAACAAGGCACTGTGCAGGATGGTGGTGGTTCCATAAAGCTGTTTGCTATGTTTACATGGAATGAACTGGGTGAAAAAAAAATGTTCAAATGGCTCTGAGCACTATGCGACTTAACTTCTGAGGTCATCAGTCGCCTAGAACTTAGAACTAATTAAACCTAACTAACCTAAGGACATCACACACATCCATGCCCGAGGCAGGATTCGAACCTGCGACCGTAACGGTCGCTCGGTTCCAGACTGTATCGCCTAGAACCGCACGGCCACTCCGGCCGGCGAACTGGGTCCTTTGGTATAACTGAACAAATCATTGACTGAAAATAGTTATGTTTGCTACTTGGAGATCATATGCAGCCATTCACAGACTTCATGTGCCCAAACAACAATGTCATATTGAGAGGCACCCACATGCCTTGCTCATACTGTGGCATCAAGCAGTCAGGCCTGCAAGATGAGTGGTCTGCCAAGCGAGTGGATTCATTCTTATTTATCGAGTAACATGAACTCTCGTACTCACAATTAAGTTACAAATCATCCTCCTGTATGAATAATACGCAACGGACACGCACATCTGACTATCAGTAATTTACAGAACTCTGACTGTTCACTACGCACTGGCAATACCACATTTTCATTTTTTTTTATTTAACAGCTTTTATCAACACGTGGCCATCGCACTGAATATGAGTGGCGCACACATTATAAATTCTGGATATCATGACAACATACAATTCGAAGGAAAAGACCACCAATCTTTTTCTTTTCACTATCTTATTTATTCCGATAAATTCTATAACCTAAACACACAAATTCTATAACCTACAACAATAACACATGAGAAATTCCGCCCAGGGGGCATGGCTTTACATTGGTGAATCTCTATCTTATGGTCTCGTAATTATTTAACGCTACAGTGCACTTTCTGGATAGGATAGTGGATCTTTTATTATTTCTCACACTTCGACTCTCACAATCATCATCATGAAACTTTCCTCCAGACCGAGCAGTACAAAAGGAACACGCATAACCCACTACCTCTGAAACTACCTTGCTACTCTCCCATGCGAACCACACATACTTAAATTACATGACATACGTCCGCATCTCGTGGTCGTGCGGTAGCGTTCTCGCTTCCCACGTCCGGGTTCCCAGGTTCGATTCCCGGCGGGGTCAGGGATTTTCTCTGCCTCGTGATGACTGGGTGTTGTGTGCTGTCCTTAGGTTAGTTAGGTTTAAGTAGTTCTAAGTTCTAAGGGACTGATGACCATAGATGTTAAGTCCCATAGTGCTCAGAGCCATTTGAACCATTTTGAACATGACATACACCACACTACAACATGAAATACAACACAGGGAATAGTCACAACATTATCACTTTCAGCTTTCCCACTTCAATTAATATTTATCCCAGTTTCACACAACACTGCCCCACTTCGTAATTCTACTTTCCTACTATGAACTCTGGAGATATATGCACGTCTTCCTGTGCAATGCAAGCCAAGTGGCGTTGCTGGATAGACGGCTGACTCACCTTGCTTCTCTCTCAGAGTATTATAGTTTGAATCAAGCGTCACACGGAAACATATCACGCAAAGTAATATTAAGAACATATTCATCACACACACGAGTCCTCAACTGATACCATGGACGAGTACTTCTCTTTATCCTTTGTCTCATACACAGATTGAGACACACACAGTACTCACCACGTGGAAGTACTCGCCTCTAATTTCAAGTCCTGCACACGCCACTTCTTAAATATTTCAACTTGTAGTACACACGCTACTAATTCAGCTTAACTTAAGCACACGGAAGTATTTCAACTTATTGCTACACGTGGTTTCATTGTGACCGTTGGTCATTTCCGAAGATTACTACGGTCCCATTAATATTACCTGCCTGACATTTAATTCTCCCCACAAAAGTTCCTGAAATAGAGAAATTATTATTTCAAACTACTCTTAAGTATTCCACATGCATACCAGGTCTCCACTCTTTTGTCTTTACGGAGCACACCTAAGACAGGTCTTAACAACACAAGATCCAGCGGCAGAGTGCTGAAACATGGCCGTTCTTCAGGTCCTCTCGCACCTCTGCCGAAGTGGGGGAGCACCTTGCTACCGTATTGGTCAGCCACATTTCAGGCGCTCAAAGCTCAGGTAAATTTCATCTCTTTGGTCCCACCAAAGGTGGCCAAAGGATCGTCTCAAAGATGATCATATATTCACATTCACTATCTGCGGTTAGCAGACGACCATACATTCATTCATTTCACAGATCTCACCAAACTGGATGTAGGGATTCATTTTGTGGGAGTGCACATGTGATCAATTAAATAAATAAATTGTCATTCTCTCCCACACTGGTATCCGGCTTTGCTGTATTAATTGAAATTGAGTTATTGTACAAAAAAATGTGTTGTTCTGACAAAAATAATGAAGTATGTTGTACCTATTTTCAATGTACCCTTTCAATATTACCAGCCCACAATTGTTCGCCATTAGTACGAAGAACGTTCTGGACATTTCGAGCAAATGATTTTGGCCCGACTTGAGTCGCATCAGACATTTATGGGACCTAATCCTGAGGTCAATTCGTGCACAAAATCCTGCACTGGCAAACGTTTGCAACTGTGGACGGCTACGGAGGCAGCATGACTCAATCAGTATTTCTGCAGGGCACTTGCAACGACTTGTTCACTCCCATGCCACTTCGAGTTGCTGCACTACGGGGGGGGGGGGGGGGGGGGGAGGAAATGAGGTCCGACACAATATTAGGAAGTATCCCATGACTTGTCTACTCAGTATATAAAAGACATGTAAGGCACATTAATGAGTGTTGTTGTACATAGTTCCGCGTAGTCAGCGCGTACACAACTTTCCCACTAGAACGCGCCCCGCTAAGCACAACAGCGCAGGCGCAGCGCTCGTCCGTCTCCGCACTACGAGATGGCGCTGCCATAAAGACGGACCAAATTCTGCTTCCGCCGATCCGCGTATTAATATGTAACGCAGCCAATGAGATTGCTGCTAACGTAGAACCTTTTCTCCTCGCGGATCACACTCGCGCAGTGATACATGAACGCGCGAGGTATTATAACGAGTGTACAGACATCCGATTAGTCAGTCTGCATTAGTCTGCACGAGTCTGCATCAGTCTGCATTAGTCTGCATTAGTCTGCATTTGCCTTTACCAGTCTATGGTTAAGTTTCAGTCTGCGCCTAATGAGATCATCATATTCCTGTACATAGCCATGAAGAGAAATGAATAGACACTTTGTCAAGTATCAGAGATATGTGAGAATAAGATTAACGTACCAAGACCAAAGGAACTTCAGATTGTCAATTGTAAATAGCATCCAGAACCAAGTTATTTTTATGCTTGTTATTATTTTAATAAATGTGTGTGAAAATTAATCAAGTTCTGTTTAAAGTTGGTCACCGTCAATCTAAGTGTGCAAGTGGCATAACGGCAGAAGATAAACACGCCACGATAATTGCTGACACTCGCCTACTTCGTTAGAGCGACAATTCAAATAATCTGATGGTGTGTGTACCGAAGGTCTTATAGTACGCACACCACAATGAGTGATGTTAAAAATTATCAAAGCCAAAGAAGATTTTTATAACAATAATAATAATGAAACACGCTCAAAATTCGATTTTAGATGACGCCAAATAAAGACAAGATTTACAGTCAAGAATTCTTGGATGAGCGGTATACGCCCTAATGACCCTTAAACAACTCTATGGATGAACTCTAGGCATCAACATTAGCTGTGAAGGGCACCATGGTTCACGGTGTTTGAACACACACTACACATACAGCAAGATTAGTTACATATGCAACACGTACCAGCAAACCCCAATCTAGCAGCGATAATTTCTAGGACGGACAGGCTAGTGGCCACTCAGTCAACTATACCCAAACTACTGTAGTTATATAGTGCTCTTTGAATCGATCCAGTCTTGATGACTATAATGTCACTTAAACTAAGGCATTAGCCCCTATGAAGTCTTATGACTTATAACTAACGGGTACTAACCTTTCTATTCTACCGACACGAGCTGTAGCTTAATTTATGTCTTCATTCTTGGCAAGGGTTTGACCCTTATCACTAGGCAGGCATTAGCCCAATTAACACAAGGTACCCCCAGCGTACGGCTGTAGCTTGCCCATAGCTAGGCAAGTAAGCCTAATTTATCACTGACATTACTATGACGGGTTAAGACACACAAGCCGGGAAAGCTGGTGAACACTGTGACCATTCATCAGCAGAAAACACAACTGTCAAGCCGCAGTACTCTAGTCGCAGCTATGGTTGAGTGGAGGGACCAATATCTGCACTAAATCCAACTGAGGCCAATAATACGAGGGACGTTTAATAAGTAAAGCAGCACATTTTGTCTCAGCCAATTTCAGTTGAAACAATGGGTAATTTGCTGTGGGACGTCACGGAATATTCCTGCTTCAGCCTCGATAGTTTCATGAAGTTCCAACAGGTAGCGGTGCTATATGTAGCCTTCAAAATGTTCTCTGCAGTGGAGGTGTGTTTCAAGCAGACAGCTGTCACTTAGTTACTTTTGTGGAAAACCAGAGCATCGTAGATATTAATAGTGCTTGCTGAATGTCTACGAATACCAGACATTGAAGAAGAACACGGTGATTCGTTGGGCGTTGCGTCTGTCATCATCGCAATAAGATGGCGCCAATCTGTCCGATATTCCGCTTGCCGGCAGGCCACGCACAGCTGTGACTCCTGCGATGCTGCGGACACTTTTGTTAGAAACACAGCAAATGAATTCGCAATTGCGAATGAAAACTGCCATCAGTTCTAGAATGGAATGACGTCAGTGGAAATTTCTACTGTACCGGGACTCTAATCCGAATTACCCACTTACCCCGAGCGCTCACCTTACCATTTGGCTACCCGTGCACGACTCGCGTCCAGACCCAATCTTTCATATGTCGTCAACCATGCATCTACAACCTGTACTCGTGAATCCATTGTGTATATTCCCGTACGGCTCAGACGTTCTACACTCATGCTCATAAGGATATTTGCAGAATGTGGCGCCACACAACATGGCACTACACAAAACTGGCGCTAATAGCATAGGCACACAGGGAACACATACGACACATATCTGTAAGTCCACGGTATTGGTGATAAGTTGAGAAAACCGTCTCGAAACACATGTGCTACTAAACGCCACTGTTTCCAGCGCATGTACCCCGACATCAATATGGGATATGATCACCATGCACACGTACACAGGTCGCACAACGGGTTGGCATACTCTTGATGAAGTGGTCGAGCAGCTGCTGGGGTATAGCCTCCCATTCTTGCACCAGTGCTTGTCGGAGCTCCTGAAGTGTCCTAGTGGTTTGAAGACGTGCAGCGATACGTCGAACGAGAGAATCCCAGACGTGCAGCGATTCGTCGACCGAGAGCATCCCAGACGCCCGCGATGGGGTTTAGGTGTGGGGAAAAGGTAGGCCACTCCATTCGCCTGATATCTTCTGTTTCAAGGTACTCCTCCGCGATGGCAGCTCGGTGGGGTCGTGCGTTATCATCCATCAGGAGGAAGTGGGGACCCACTGCACCCCTGAAAAGGCGGAAATACTGGTGCAAAATGACGTCCCGATACACCTGACCTGTTACAGTTCCTCCGTCAAAGGCATGCAGGGGTGTACGTACACCAATCATAATCCCACCCCACACCATCAAACCACGACCTCTATACAAGTCCCTTTCAAGGACATTAAGGGGCTGGTATCTGGTTCCTGGTTCACGCCAGATGAAAACCCGGCGAAAATCACTGTTCAGACTACACTTGGACTCGTCCGTGAACATAACCTAGGACCACTGTTCCAATGACCATGTACTGTGTTCTTGACACCAGGCTTTACGGGCTCTCCTGTGACCAGGGGTCAGTGGAATGCATCTTACAGGTCTCCGGCAGAATAAACCATGTCTGTTCAGTCGTCTGTAGAGTGTGTGTCTGGAGACAACTGTTCCAGTGGCTGTGGTAAGGTCCCGAGCAAGGCTATCAACAGTACTACGTGGCTGTCTGCGGGCACTGATGGTGAGATAACGGTCTTCTTGCGGTGTTGTACAGTGTGGACGTCCCGTACTGTAGCGTCTGGACACGTTTCGTGTCTGCTAGAATCGTTGCCATAATCTTGAGCTCACACTTTGTGGCACACGGAGGGCCCGTGCTACAACCTGCTGTGTTTGATCAGCCTCCAGTCGCCCTAGTATTCTACCCCTCATAACGTCATCAATATGTGTTCTTTGAGCTATTTTCAACACACAGTCACCATTAGCACGTCTGAAAACGTCTGCACACTTACTCACTGCACCGTGCTCTGACATGCACCAACACACATCTGCGTATGTGGACTGCTGCCAGCGCCACCGTGCGACGGCCGCAGGTCAAATACACCGCATGGTCATACCCCGAGCTGCTTTAAACCCGCAAACCGCCCACCAGAACGTTGTTTCACCATGTATCAGCATTATCCTTAATTTATGAGCATAAGTGTACTTCAAAGTCGCTTGGCCAGTGTCGGCAGATAAATAACGATATTGTAGTGCCTGTGTTATTCTAATTACGATGCCAAGTTCCTTAGGACTGCAATATCGTACTTTCATTCGACGTTATCGACGGATAACAATCAAACACCTCACAGTATAACTGGATATCTCTGTTGGTAGTGCTGCCACACTGGTCCACCAGTGGGGGAACTCAAAGGTGGATGCCCGCTGGATTCCTCAACGTCTAGCATAAGACTGTGAAAAGTGGAATTGCTTGTGCGTTACGAGGCTGAGCATGACAATTTGACGTCGAACATCGTCACAGACGATGAAACCTGGGTTCATCACTTCGAACTGGAAACAAAATGGCAATCCATGAAGTGGCGCCATACCACCTCTTATTTGTAGAAAAAGTTCAAAGGCGCAGCCAGTAAAGTGTGTCTGAAGGGGTTATTCTGTTTTATGTCCTCCCTCGTGGTACAACATTTAACTCGTAACGAGGGAAACTCCCCATCCCACCTCCCTCAGATTTAGTGGTAAATGCCCCAGCGGATAGCCCATCAAAAACAGGACACAGATCAAGCATGAAAATAGGAAGAAGGTGCAATGAACTGTGAAAAAAGAAGTAAAATAGAAAATTGACAGTCCAAGCTTAAGTGTGCAACATCGAGAAAACCTGACTAGGCATGTGGCGCCCTGAAAATATTCTGAGTTCGGAGTTGGCGTGGCCACACGGGCTGCTCGGCGGGCGCGGGCCGCTCTGCAGGCGGACAACGTGGTGCAGGGCGTTGGCCGAAGCAAGAGGGGTCCAGCCCTATCACGTGGCTGGGAATTCCATGTTGACGCTGTAACGAGGACGGTGCTTTGTGTCGATGAAGGAGATGTCTATGCCGGGAGTGCCAAAGATGGCGGACTTTGTGAAACCATAATAGCAGAGGTTTCACAGTTCGTATAGAAATTAATAGTAGCCAGATAAATGATGATATCTCAAAAACAAACATTTACATTACCATTATTCTGAGGGTGTAATCAGATTTTCAATACCTTTATTAGTTTAAAGTTTAGTATCTGACTGTAAATTAAACAAGTAACACCCAGCAACGAATTTCCAAAATCTAAACGCTTCATCCGATTTTCTCGATCGACATGTCTTTAGAAAGCTATTAGTGTTAATCTAAATTGGTATAAATTACAGGCATGTAACTTGAATAGTACATGAGTTATTGGAGCTCAAAGTGGCCGATTACTATTGATCGCGTCAGGCGATAAGTACTCCACAGTTACACGAGAAAACGGTAGCAGCATGCTTATAAATATATTTATTTATCTATGCCTTTGTTAATATCTGATATATGATATTCATGAAGAAACTCGTCAATTATTTACCGCCGGCCGAAGTGGCCGTGCGGTTCTAGGCGCTGCAGTCTGGAACCGCGAGACCGCTACGGTCGCAGGTTCGAATCCTGCGTCGGGCATGGATGTGTGTGATGTACTTAGGTTAGTTAGGTTTAACTAGTTCTAAGTTCTAGGGGACTAATGACCTCAGAAGTTGAGTCCCATAGTGCTCAGAGCCAATTATTTACCGTAATTTAGAAAGCGCAGAGACGATAGGCTACTGACCTACTTTTGCTTGCTATTCCTTTGATATATGTCTATTTAATTTATTTTTGTATTTAATAATGTGTGTTAGAGCGTTTTTATGGTCCAGCGGTAGGAATATTTAATTAATTTCAAGTTATTTAAATGTAAATCCAGTATTTAGAATGTGTTTCATTATGATTGTGAGTGTGCGTTGGCTTGGAGACATGGCGCGAGCGTTCTAGCCAATCACAGTGCTCGTGAATGGGGAGACTGGATGGAAGTGAGAGAACAGTACGAGAGAGGAGAGAGAGTCTGGGACAGTCGCACAGGACACGCGAGGTGCTGGACGGCGCGGTGGACGCAGAGTCGCGGAAAAGACTTGGACTGGAGCAGTTTGTGCGTGATCGTGAGAGATAGAAATACTTCGGTGTGCCGACTTGTGTACTTGTGAGATTTCCGTGGCTTCTGCAGTGAAGACGTAGTATGCGTTTGACAGTGAATATCTCGCGTGCTATGTTGCTATTCATAACTAATTACGTGCAGTATGGATCTATTTTTTCCCTGTTATTCAACTTATATTTTATTTAATTGCTGGATCATCGACTCCAATAAGTGTTTTGCAGAAATATACCGTATTCTCAAAAGTACTTCTACTATCGTACTCATCATTTAAAGTCGTTAAGACAGTACCTGGAGGTTTTATTTAATTGCAATCTTTCATTTATAAATTTATACTTTACATTCGTAATTCGCAATTGCCGAGTGATAGAAACCTTCGACCTTCGATTCATGTGTGTGTTCTTATCATATCTGTAGACTCAGCAGTATTTGGCCTGTAATGCGACAACTACGTATCCCAGCCCCTAGACAACGAAACCATCCAAAACTTTTAATATTTCAACGCTGAGTCTGAGGGTACGTGGTTGAGGGCCATCACCACACCATCATCATTTCATTTTTCTATAAAAAAACCCCGCAAGGTCCGTGTTCGAATCTCCGTTTTGCTCCTTTTATTTCCTCACAAAATTATGAACTGTCCGTGTCTGTTCGCTGTACTCAAATTTGTTTCTGTGTAGTGGTGTAACGCCCGTTTGCAACAGCGAGGTGTAAGGAAGGGACCTTCAGACGTATGTACCTCCTATGTGTTCTACACAACTACCACATGTTATGTCCGACCCGGTTGGAGATTTTCTCCGCTCGTGGACTGGGAATTGTGTTGTCCTCACCATCATTTCGTCCTCATCACCGGCGCGCAAGTCGCCCAGTGTGGCGACGACTGAATTAAGACTGTCACTCGGCGGCCGAACTTCCCCGGATGGGGCCTCCGACCGGCAGTGCCATACGATCACTTTACCGCATGTTATGACCTTTGCGTTCCGTTCTGGAAGTTTTGACTCTTAATTTCCTTTGTTCTAACATAGTTCACATCCGTCTACTTGTTGTTTTCATTTCTGTGAGAGACTCATGTGGCATCTCGTCTGCTCTCACTGTTCATCACATTTACTCGTGAAGGTAATATATTCTTAACACATGAGTCTTATTATATAACCAGTGCATAGTATGACGACTGCCAAGGCTACAGAAGGAGAACACACACGTCAATGACCGGACGAAACGTTCATAATTTAGTGAAAAAAGGGGCACGATAAAATTTTGAATACGCATTTTGCAGTCAACACTGTGACCACACAACCACGACGCCGCGGTTTATCTAGTTCGCTCGATGTTGCACACAGTGAGCTTGGACCGTTCACTGGTTATATTTTGCTTGTTTTTTCACAGTACAGAACAGCTTCTTTCTGTTTTTATGCTTGATCTGTGTTCAGTTTTTGACGGTCTATCCACTAGGCCATCGTAGCACAATGTCTGAGGGCGTGCGATGGAGAGTTTCCCTTCTAAATGTACTGAGCTACCTTCAGCCACAAAAATGGAAACGACTTTCTCCTTCACCAAGACAACGCAGTGCCGCAGACAAGTCTGCCCATCCGAGAGGAGCTCACAAAAGTTCATTTTGACTGTTGTTCCGCATCGACCCTACCGTTGAGATCTCACACCTTCCCACTTCCAGCTGTATGGCCCAATGAAGAATGCACTCCGCAGGAAGGAGTACGTTGTTGACGGGGAGGTTACTGATGCTTTTATACGTTGGCTCCGAGGTCGACCAGTACAGTGGTACCATGCGGGCATACGGGCCATCCGCGAAAGGTGGCATGTGGCCGTCACATTGAACGGAGAGAGTCCATTTCGAGTGGAAATTTTGAAGATATAAAATTAAGAGACAAAAGACACTAATAAGGGAATTTTAAATCATCACAAGCTAGGCTATTGTAGCCAAAAAAAAGTGGGGTACTGGTGTATTGGAATCCTAACAAAACCAACCTGCTTTCAGGAAAAAAATATGTTGCATTACGCATTGAACGCCCCCCCGTACAATTTATCCTCAGTCATTTACAATGATACAAAAGCGTAGTGGTTCCAAACATGGGGGTAAATACCCCCTGAGGGATAAAATGAAATTTACCGAAGAGTAAAAACCAACCGATTCGATTCTGTTTCAGTCACGAAACTAAATTATTTTCAAAAGATCATTACTATTGTCACAATATCGTAAGGCTAATATTATTTATGTAACTTATCAATAATTACTTTTTCTCGATTAGTAGCATTAATCCGGTGGAGGTTAGAGGTTCCTCACATAGTCCACCTACTACACACATATGTGATGCTTTGTCCTGTACATTACTGAGACATATATGTAACAAATGCCAAATATCTCAAGAAAATGTCGTCTTCAAATTGTAGATAGTACCGACAGTAGTCCAGAAATTGCTTCATTACTCGGTTCGAAAAAGGTAAATGAATTAATTGACAGTACGAAACATGATAATTATGTAAGGCTGTACACATCATTATTGTTATTAGCATTGGTTGACTGGTTGGCCACAAAGCATTGACAACCTGAAGTCGTCCAACTTGTGCCGGTTCAGAAGTGAGAGGTCCAGCAGTCAAGTGCTTCACAAATAGTATGTATAGTGCACACATTTTAACTTGGTTGATTTTAGATGGGGTTGCAGAGTGCAGGTCAAGCGCGTGTCGCATTGTAGAGGAGTATCGCAGGGGAAATATGTTTTGTAGGAAGTGTCTACACTCACCGTGGATAGTTAGCTTCCATATCTCAGAAGGAGCTGTGTGTAGCACTTACGATGCACAGCAAATTGCTTCATCATTCATTCATTCTCTCTCTCTCTCTCTCTCTCTCTCAAACACACACACACACACACACAAAATATCATTCATCTTTCACGTATTTCATAATTTTGAGAATAAAAGTGTTTCAGGAAAAATCTTTCATTCTACAGCTTAATTATATGCTAAAGTTGGTCATAAAGTGAGGGATGGGGAGCAGCAGATGGCAGAGGGGGAGGGGGGGGGATACCAGCTAATGTCTAATTGCACTCAGGAGTACTGGTGTAAGAAACGTTGGGAACAACTGCAACAGAGGATACGCAGCGAAGGTGAGTCAGACAGCGTAAACTAGATATGCCGAAAGCGCATGCACTCAGGAATCTTCAAGGAATATAAGACGAAGCAGCAAAATAATACAAGTTCACGGTGCAGCTCCAAGTTCACTCTGATTTCATTCTATAACGTATAGAAATTGCTGCTTCGTCTTATATTACTTGAAGATTCCTGAGTGCATGCGCTTTCGGCATATCTAGTTTACGCTGTCTGACTCACCTTCGCTACGTTAATTTCTATACGTTGTCAGTCCATACAAATAAGACAGACTGACCTTGAGACGATTTAACCTTATGTGAAGCAAGCGAGTTTAACTCAGCCAATCACTCGCAACACCGGTGAACCAATGCATAAAACAATAAAAAACAGTAGACTTGCTGAATCATGTCCTCTCGATGGCGTACCGGCTTCGCTTGACGTCACCCAACTGCTTACACGACTAGTGAACTCCTCCGAAACGATGTCAGTGTAAGTCTCGCCTCAATTTCACGACACTAAACTGTAAAAATACCGCTAACAGAACTGCGTATTAGACCAGTAACTATAGATCGTGGAGTCCACAGTAGTTTAGGACACACATAGCAGACACAAATATCTCCTAATTAGGAACGAGAAGTGAGTGTGAAAGCGCTCACGCAGCAGCAGTATCCAGTTTCCAGTCGGTGACAGCAGTTGCTCAGGAGGGCACACGAAACCACAAGACAAAACTACACAAGTTGTCCTTCAGATCGACATAGCAGGAAATCATATCGATACGAGCACCACCAAACGTCTGCGTCAAAAATACTCCAAGCATATCCGCTTACTAGGAATGTGCCAGAAGGTACCGAGTGGTTATAATGAAAGTGCAGTTACTCACGAGGTCCACTGCGGGCTGTAATTAAGGTACAGGAGTGAAACTTGGTAGGTAGCCAAAGGGTTTAATGAGGAACTGATTTACGCTAGAAAAAAGTTTGTCACTCTTTTGGTCAACCGATGCAAATCTGGGGCTGGGGATGCCAGAAAGACACACAGAAATGTTTCCGTATCTAATGGATTAGGATTTTATTGTAAACTGCCGCTTACACAATTTGTTCAGTATGAGCACCGGAGACGTAGACGAGATGCCGCATCTGTAAAAAGACGTGATCAACAGCTGCTCGCAGCAGTTCCGCTGGAATCTGAGCAACGTGTTGCTCTATACTGTCCTTCATATCAGGTAGAGACCAAAACGCGTTCTTTTAGACATCTCCAGAGCCAAAAGTCTCAATGATTCAGATCAGGTGATCTTGCAGGGCATGCACCTGGAAAACATGTAGTGAACTGTTAAGGCAGCCAGTCCACAGTGAAGTAGCCGAAAGGGCACGCGTAAACTCACGCCGTCATGCGTTAAGTCTGGAACAGGATTCGTAATGAATGTGAAGAACGTAGCTACTAGAACACTTAACTTTTATATCGTCCTTTGGTATACAGCATTCTTGATGATACAAGTGAGACTCTATCTGGAGGTACATGCAACGTTACAAATGGTTAATGGCGCCTTGCTAGGTCGTAGCCATTAACTTAGCTGAAGGCTATTCTGTCTCTCGGCAAATGAGAGAAAGGCTTCGATCAGTGTAGTCGCTAGCAAAGTCGTCGTACAACTGGGGCGAGTGCTCGTACGTCTCTCTAGACCTGCCGTGTGGTGGCGCTCGGTCTGCGATCACACAGTGGCGACACGCGGGTCCGACATGTACTAATGGACCGCGGCCGATTTAAGCTACCACCTAGCAAGTGTGGTGTCTAGCGGTGACACCACAAAACATATGAAGATAACAATTTGCATTTAGCATCTTCCACTGGGCGAGTAAAATATGGTGCTGCCCCACCCTACATGAAAAAAAATGGTTTCCACACAGTTGCGCTCTTCCAAAGCAGACATCATATGCTGTTCAAGGAGGTCTGGATGATATGCAGACATCGCGGTATACCTGACAATACCTCTAGGTGTTTTCTCTTTAAAGATAACTTGATCGAGAATAAATATAAAGTTCTGGTCTTACGTTAAATCAGTAAGTGGCTCGAAACAGCATATACAGACACTCCGGGATGATGATGGCATTGAAACAGAGGATGACACGCGTAAAGCTGAAATACTAAACACCTTTTTACAAAGCTGTTTCACAGAGGAAGACCGCACTGCAGTTCCTTCTCTAAATCCTCGCACAAACGAAAAAATGGCTGACATCGAAATAAGTGTCCAAGGAATAGAAAAGCAACTGGAATCACTCAACAGAGGAAAGTCCACTGGACCTGACGGGATACCAATTCGATTCTACACAGAGTACGCGAAAGAACTTGCCCCCCTTCTAACAGCCGTGTACCGCAAGTCTCTAGAGGAACGGAGGGTTCCAAATGATTGGAAAAGAGCACAGGTAGTCCCAGTCTTCAAGAAGGGTCGTCGAGCAGATGCGCAAAACTATAGACCTATATCTCTGACGTCGATCTGTTGTAGAATTTTAGAACATGTTTTTTGCTCGAGTATCATGTCGTTTTTGGAAACCCAGAATCTACTATGTAGGAATCAACATGGATTCCGGAAACAGCGATCGTGTGAGACCCAACTCGCTTTATTTGTTCATGAGACCCAGAAAATATTAGATACAGGCTCCCAGGTAGATGCTATTTTTCTTGACATCCGGAAGGCGTTCGATACAGTTCCGCACTGTCGCCTGATAAACAAAGTAAGAGCCTACGGAATATCAGACCAGCTGTGTGGCTGGATTGAAGAGTTTTTAGCAAACAGAACACAGCATGTTGTTATCAATGGAGAGACGTCTACAGACGTTAAAGTAACCTCTGGCGTGCCACAGGGGAGTGTTATGGGACCATTGCTTTTCACAATATATATAAATGACCTAGTAGATAGTGTCGGAAGTTCCATGCGGCTTTTCGCGGATGATGCTGTAGTATACAGAGAAGTTGCAGCATTAGAAAATTGTAGCGAAATGCAGGAAGATCTGCAGCGGATAGGCACTTGGTGCAGGGAGTGGCAACTGTCCCTTAACATAGACAAATGTAATGTATTGCGAATACATAGAAAGAAGGATCCTTTATTGTATGATTATATGATAGCGGAACAAACACTGGTAACAGTTACTTCTGTAAAATATCTGGGAGTATGCGTGCGGAACGATTTGAAGTGGAATGATCATATAAAATTAATTGTTGGTAAGGTGGGTACCAGGTTGAGATTCATTGGTAGAGTGCTTAGAAAATGTAGTCCATCAACAAAGGAGGTGGCTTACAAAACACTCGTTCGACCTATACTTGAGTATTGCTCATCAGTGTGGGATCCGTACCAGATCGGGTTGACGAAGGAGATAGAGAAGATCCAAAGAAGAGCGTCGCGTTTCGTCACAGGGTTATTTGGTAACCGTGATAGCGTTACGGAGATGTTTAATAAACTCAAGTGGCAGACTCTGCAAGAGAGGCGCTCTGCATCGCGGTGTAGCTTGCTCACCAGGTTTCGAGAGGGTGCGTTTCTGGAATAGGTATCGAATATATTGCTTCCCCCTACTTATACCTCCCGAGGAGATCACAAATGTAAAATTAGAGAGATTAGAGCGCGCACGGAGGCTTTCAGACAGTCGTTCTTCCCGCGAACCATACGCGACTGGAACAGGAAAGGGAGGTAATGACAGTGGCACGTAAAGTGCCCTCCGCCACACACCGTTGGGTGGCTTGCGGAGTATAAATGTAGATGTAGAATGTAGATGTAGATGTAGACACACATTGAGTGCAGTGGCTCTTCGTGCACAACCCGCGGTTCAACAGTACCTCATATTCGACAGTTCTGTGTATTCGCTGCATCTTGTAGTGTAAAATCTGCCCCGTCACTGCTTAAAATACTGGCCTGTCACATGTAATCAACTTCGATTCGTGCAAAGAGCAAATTCAGAATGTTGCTGCAGATCATAATGTTTCAGTTGCTGTACCGACTGGATCTTGTACGGGAACCAGAGTAAATTAGACCGCAAGAATTTCCATACTGTTGACCATGGGATGGAGAATTCTCATGACACTGCACGACCACTATCACTACCTGCGGCACACGCTGCGTGGTCAGTTACTGCAGCAACAACCTCGTCAACAACCTCCACCGGGAGAGAAGGCCTTCGTCTTCTGGATGCTACACCAAGCTCACCCGTGGTTTAGCATTTCATTGTCATCCTTACTAAACCATTTAATGACATCAGGGCTCTCCTCAGACCTCTCACTCGTGATACTCTCTCAATACAGCACTGTAATTGCTGCCATTCACGTAAAACAGTTTTACTAACAGCGCACAGTCTCTCTTCTCAGCAGTCATACTATTCACTCACATTATGACTTGTCAAATGACAGTGTGGATGCCATTCCGTCGTACAAACAGTATACAGCCATAGATATACACCAGGTGATGAAAATTGGAACTAATTGTTTTTCCAGTTTAAATCGATTGTGCATGAACGCATTACTATAGCTACCAAATTTCACTGTCATATGATAATTATAGTCCATACTATACCTCCATGGGAACCTGCAATTTAATTGTAACCTGTCGGTCTCTGTCATCAGCGGCCTTGCCGCAGTGATAACCCCGGTTTCCGTCAGATCACCGAAGGCTTGGTTAGCACTTGGATGGATCACCATCTTGGTCCACTGTCTGCAGTCGGCAAGAGGGGTGCACTTAGCCCTTATGAGGCTAATTTAATAGCCACTTGATTGAGAAGCAGCGGCACCGGTCACGAAATCTGCCAGCGGCCGAGGGAGTGAAGTGCCATCCGGGAGTGAAGTGCCATCCGGGCTGAGGACGACACGTCGGTCGGTCGGTACCGTTGCCCTTCAAGACCTGTTCGGATAGTGTTACTTAGTTTTTGTGGTCTATGTCATCAATCTGCTGCAACCGCAAGTGCGATCGAAAGGCTGCCACTCAATATCTGCATACAGAACCTCACGTTTTGCCGACACTCACGTTTTGCCGACCCTCTAGACCGAACGCAGCCAATATTTCCGGCGAGCTCTTTATTGTTGAACGCCACGACAGGATCGACACCGTTCTCCCCTCCTCAGTTCGCGAAACCAGACGCTGTGGGAGAGCCATTTCCAAGAAGGGCCTGCACGCCTTAAAAGGCGGGTTTTCAGATTTCCACAGGTACCAGGACCGTTCGGCACAAGATTGTCTGTCTATAATCCGAGTAACCTAAAAAATGTATCCTCTGAATCCATTAATCACAGGAATTCTACCTTGTGTGTTTACAGCCCCCCTTAACACTTTCTGCAATAATCGGGCCCTCTGACTTGTTTATCCCCATCATCAAAAAATGGCTCAAATGGCTCTGAGCACTATGGGACTTAACATCTGTGGTCATCAGTCCCCTGGAACTTAGAACTACTTGAACCTAACTAACCTAAGGACATCACACACATCCATGCCCGAGACAGGATTCGAACTTGCGACCGTAGCGGTCACGCGGTTCCAGACTGAGGCGTCTAGAAACGCACGGCTACACCGGCTGGCCCCATCATCAGTTACAGAAATTGGAGTAGAACAGATATGAGACTTTGCTTCAGTCAAAAGGAATACATTCAGCTCTTTGTTCACACACTTGACAGCCGTGTTAAGCCAGGGCTGGTCACGGTGCTGCAAAATCTCCACAAACCCCACACGAGAGTGCTGTTGCTTCTCCTGTTTCATGCAGGTTTTCTTTAACGCTTAACTACATTTGTGGGGTACTTTATTACCATACACGTCATTCTTTTGTTTACAATTCCATTCGTACTGCAACGTTGCCATGTCGCTTCTATATAATCTTAGCACCAGCTTTGCTTTAGTATTGTGCAGACACTTGCTAACCATTGGCCATTATTTCCGAAGGGATCAATATCTACCTCACAATGCTATAAACGTCACTTTTCTTATTTGTCGTCATAAATTGTTATTTGATTGTTTTAGACAGAACGGATCGATGTTTGACAATGATCACATTTTTGAGCTACTGTTAGCTAGTGAAGACTGACTCATCGGATACACCAGATTCTTTTCAGAAGGCAACTGAGTTTAGCGACAGTGAAACAGACCTATCTGATCATGAGACTGACAGTGAAATAGACGACTTTCTCGAAGAAAAACAAGACAATCTGGCTATTTTTACGAATCGAAATGTATGTCTTGACCGTGACGAATGAAAATTTAGAATAAAATAAGTTTCATTGATTTAGTTGATTCGTTCATGTACCTACTGTCATTCCTTTTGCTGAAAGTTATTGTTTATTTTTTCTTTATAGTTACCTTAATTGATATCTATTTGATCTCAGAACATATTTCTGAACATTGTTGAGGTAAATTTTCTTTATTTTTTAAGTTAATTCCAAAAGCTATGTTTAAGAGACCAATTTTAATGTAAGAGCCTTAATTGTTGGTATGATCATGTTTCCCTGTTCAATAAAGATTGATTTTTCATAAATAGAAGCCTTCTTTTACTGATTCTGTAACAACGGTTTAAGAAAACAAAGAAAGAAATAGGTTTCAGGTGGTTTTTGTTTTTAGACTAACGTCAGTCTATATAGCCAGCGTAGTCTAGGGTTAATACTACAATATTAGTAGCTTGTGAGGTTGTTTTATGATTCTCCAACTACAAGAACCCGACAACTTTGATAAAAATCTCTGTACAAAGCCCCTATGGTCTCTGTGACCTGACTAAGCTTGGCACTAGGTTTCACGGAGCTTGTGACCCGCTACTCTGCACATGCGATTAAAGTAATTCCCACGAGTCTGCTGCACTCTGTTTTCTTGTTATCGCACGTGCTTCACTTCCATAAGTAAGGGTTGATACTGCTATGATTTCGTAAAACTTCATCTTTATTTCTTCCCTGGCTTTATTATGCGAACCATTTTTAAGATGGTTCCACATATGGGAATAAATTTATTTAATTTTTATTCAGTGTCATAGACGTGTTCACATGTGATGTCGCATCTCAGATACTTAAAATGTTTAACTTGCTCCATTATTTTATTATTCAAAACTTCTTTTGTATGCTCTGAAATTACGTGACTTTCGTTTTCTCTGCAGACAATTTCAGGTTTATTCTGAGACTATCAGCTGCGGCTTACAGACTCCCATCTCAGGATCACCTTCACTATCTACAATCAGTGTTAGGTGGTCCACACGTAGGATTGCAGTTACTCTAGTGTTGCAGCGTATAAATACTCGCTGTGTTACTCACCATTTTCTATTTTCTGATCACTTCTTCTGTGTACGAGGGCTATACAGAAAGTAAGGAACGATCGGTCGCGAAATGGAAACCACAGTGAAAGTCCGATGAACCTTTGCACAGATGTGTTGGGCAGTGTCTCTAGCACGCCAGCAGATAGTGTCACGCCGCTCTTCTGAGTTCTGGGTGCACAGTGAACGCGTAAAGATGCTTAGAAAACGGTGGCTCCCGCCAAGTATGGGAGCCTTCCGTGAAATTTCACCTGATTTTATGCAATCTCACGTAACGTGACTGTCATGCATTTCCTTCTTCATGACAGTTTTCGGCCACACACCGTGAGGGAAGTGAGAACACCCCTACAGCGTTTTCGATGGGAAGTACTCGATCACCCACCACTGAGCGCAGAATTGGCTCCCTCTGATTTTTATCTCTGCTCAATTTTGGCGCAGTTAATGAGCTGTAGTCCAACGTAGAAAATTGTCGGAAATGGCAATAGCCAGCTGCCTTCTATGACGCTGGTATTGGAAAGCTGGTAAAACGCTACGACACGTCTCTGTCGGAGCGATGACTATGTAGAGAAGTAGCTGGAAGATGTAGCTAACTATTGCAAATAAAACGGTTTGATTTTCACTGTCGTTTCCATTTCGTGACCGGTCGTTCCTTACATTCCGAATAGCCTTCGCATATATCTAAGATTGTCGCGGAAATACAGCCTGCTTGTCTTATCCCTTTGTTTGTGTTTATTGGCTTTGCGATTGTGTTTCCCATACGATTTCTGTGTTCCTCTACAGACTCTTAATAGCAGTGATCTGAAGCAGCAAGGGGTATTGATGCTTTTTCAGCTCTCCTGTGAAGTTATCACAAGGAGGTGGGGCAGAAACATTGACACATGCGTGAATAAAACTGCAAAAGGTTTTTGTGGTGTGCGTACTGTAAGACCTTCGGTACACACACCATCAGATTATTTGACTTGTCGCTCTAACGAAGTGGGCGAGTGTCAGCAATATGTCTCGTGGTCTTATCGTACCGTGTTTATCTTCTGCCGTTAGGTCAGACGATAGAAATGCCACTTGCACACTTAAAGTAGCAGAATGACGGTGACCAACTTTAAACAGAACTTGATTAATTTTTACACCCATTTATTAAAATAATAACAAGTATAAACATTACGTAACTTGATTCTGGATGCTGTTTACAATTGACAATCTGAAGTTCCTTTGGTCTTGGTACGTTAATCTTATTCTCACATATCTCTGATACTTGACAAAGTGTCTATACATTTATCTTCATGGCTAAGTAAAGGAACATGATAATCTTATTAGGCGCAGACTGAAACTTGACTACAGACTGGTACAGACTAATGCAGACTCGTACAGACTGGTGCAGACAAATGCAGACTGACTAATCGGAGGTCTGTACACTCGTTATAATACCTCGCGCGTTCAGGTATCACTGCGCGAGTGTGATCCGCGAGGAGAAAAGGTTCTACGTTAGCAGCAATCTCATTGGTTGCGTTACATATTAATACGCGGATAGGCGGAAGCAGAATTTGGTCTGTCTCTATGACAGCGCCATCTCGTAGTGCGGAGACGGACGAGCGATGCGCCTGCGCTGTTGTGCTTAGCGGGGCACGCTCTAGTGGGAAATTTGTGTACGCGCTGACTACGCGGAACTATGTACACAACAGTTTTCTAAGACATCCTAGTTCGGCAATACCCTTGATGTTACCCGTGCCCCTTTGTTGTACACGGCTGCACTGCTACTCCAGCGCCTCAGGTTGGGCAACCCTTCTGACACCTCTTATGTCCTGCACGCCTGCAAACAGACGCTAGAGCAGTAATGGAGTGCCACTCAGCTGAAAGGACGTCGAAGTCTTTGTACAGGATCATTTTAAACTGTTCAAAAAAGGTGTGTAGATGGCATCAAGGGTGTTGCCCAATTGAGGGGTCTTAGAAGCACCCTTTTCCGGTTCATTCAGACATGTGTCAATTTTGCTGCCCTTCTCAACTAGTCCCCGTGATCACGCCACAGGAGGCGCGGAACGAGAGGACTGAAAAAGCATAAACACACATTGCTGCTTCGGATCACGTTGAAATTTGGTCTGTATACCACAGCGAAAATTCTGGTCGCGCTACACTCCAAAGGTATCAGTTCACATTCAATGGGACTGCATCTCCACGAAGTGTTGAATCGTCTGAGGGGTGCCAGCAGTGTTGTCCAGAACGTCGTCTTGTTAACCATCGCACTGTAAACTGTCATTTTCGACCGAGTAATTTGTGGAAATCAACGCCCCGCAAGAAGGGATGGTTTCACTGACTCCCTTTACACCACCTACCGAGGTTTTTTCGACTTATATGGATATGGTGTCTGTTCTTTCGGACTTGGTAAGAATATCTTCCTGAGTAATGAGTGTGTTGGGTAGGGACACTACGAATGTAGTGTGTGGACATATAAGGTGAGAATGTGGGTCTCGCGAGAGGTGTGCGCGAGATAGTCCCTGCAGTCGCACTATCCTCCTTGCCCTCGGTGTCTCAGATGGATAGCTCGTCTGCCGTGTAAGCACGAGATCCCGGGTTCGAGTGCCGGTTAGGGCACACATTTTCACCTGTTTCCGTTGATATATATCAACGCCCGTCAGCAGCTGAGAGTATTCATATATAATTCTAATTTTGAGGTCATTCCGTGTCGATTCTGAGCGTCGGTGTGTCTGAAAAGCTTTCCTCACCCAAAGATAAAAAAACCGCGTGGCTTCAACGCTAGGCATCGCTGTTGTGACCACTATTACATAGGCATCAAGAGAAGATGTGAAATGTTGGTAACAGGGTGTGTGACCAACTTCCCATCATGTGACACACTCATGGTGGCGTTGGGCAGAATTGTGATTAAATTTTGTTCCAGTGTGGCATCACTAGCCCACATTACATCTCACATGAAGTTCTGAGCTGTGAATTCTTTTCGCGTGTGTCGGTCAACAGCTTGCTGTTTGAAACGTCGCCGAACCCGAAGTCGATGTCGCAGGGCGCAACACTCTTGCACTGTAGGCCCTGGATCAAGTGTTCCTATCAGAAGAGGGAGGCCAGAGATATATCCCAAGCAACATGCCGCCAACGCCCTCTAGACAGCACGTAGCGAGGCCGCCGCGACTGACTGCAGGGTCTCACTCAATCATCCATTTTGGCATCTGTCATATTACTCGCAGAGCGCGTTTAGTTCGTAACAGGCTACGACAGTTCATAGTGACCAGATTAGTGGCTATAGCAGGACTAGTTTACCTGAACCAGAATTGTTCTTTACTAGCAGTTAAAATGGCTCTAAACACTACGGGACTTAACATCTGATGTCATCAGTCCCCTAGACTTAGAACTACTTAAAGCTAACTAACCTAGGGACATCACACACATCCATGCCCGAAGCAGGATTCGAACCTGCGACCGTAGCAGCAGCGCGGTTCTGGACTGAAGCGCCGAGAACCGCTCGGCCACAGCAGCCGGTCTTTACTAGCAGTGAGAAACTAAAGTTTGTAATAGCATTACATCGGTCTGCAAGAGGGCTATTACTGATGAACTTGTACCACAAGACATGGACTCTATTCAAGTTAAGAAAATGTTTCCAGTTAATGTAAATGAAGAACCGTGTTAATCCATGCGTCCATTTGTGCTGTAGAAAGAGAATACTGGAGACCCATAACAACATCCTCTCCGTCGCTTCCTTGCGGTACTAGGCACCATTACAGAAGAAGATTGCAGGCAAAATTGAGCCAAATTTCAAACTTTGGCCCTGCAAGGGGAAACAATTACCGAGTTCCAAAACACTAATTCTTTAATTGCGCACTGTATGTTACAAGCTGAATCTACATCTACATTTGCATACATACTCCGCAATCCACCATACGGTGCGTGGCGGAGGGTACCTCGTACCACAACTAGCACCTTCTCTCCCTGTTCCACTCCCAAACAGAACGAGGGAAAAATGACTGCCTATATGCCTCTGTACGAGCCCTAATCTCTCTTATCTTATCTTTGTGGTCTTTCCGCGAAATATAAGTAGGCGGCAGTAAAATTGTACTGCAGTCAGCCTCAAATGCTGGTTCTCTAAATTTCCTCAGTAGCGATTCACGAAAAGAGCGCCTCCTTTCCTCCAGAGACTCCCACCCGAGTTCCTGAAGCATTTCCGTATCACTCGCGTGATGATCAAACCTACCAGTAACAAATCTAGCAGCTCGCCTCTGAATTGCTTCTATGTCCTCCCTCAATCCGACCCGATAGGGATCCCAAACGCTCGAGCAATACTCAAGAATAGGTCGTATTATTGTTTTATAAGCGGTCTCCTTTACAGATGAACCACATCTTCCCAAAATTCTACGAACGAACCGAAGACGACTATCCGCCTTCCCCACAACTGCCATTACATGCTTGTCCCACTTCATATCGCTCTGCAACGTTACACCCAAATATTTAACCGACGTGACTGTGTCAAGCGCTACACTACTAATGGAGTATTCAAACATTACGGAATTCTTTTTCCTATCCATCTGCATCAATTTAGAGGAGGCCTATACGCCTATAGTTAGTACAGCTACCTTTACACATGAATGAACAGCAGTAGGAAGCGTTATCTCGACTGTGTGGACAGCGAGCGCGGCTGGTGGTGTAACGCGGTGCTGGGGTTGTGGATACGGAAGCCGGAAGCGGGCCGCGGTGTGGAGACGGCCGCTGCTTGCGCCACGCACTGGCGCCGCCGTGTCGCCGGGACGGGCCGCGCTTTGCGACACACGCGACACGCGACACGCGGGCACCACGCCGCGGCCCGGGCTGCCTGCCTCCTGACACCACGCGGCTCCTCTCCGCACCCAAAGGAACCCGTCTTCACCGCTACCTGACCTCTACGAACACTTAACGCTCTCACTACCGAACAAGATACACGTCGAGCTTTCTCGTACATTTACTATGCAGTAATAAAGATAAAACTCGAATCGGCATTTTCTATCGAGGATTAAATTTCACAAAAAATTGCCCAATCAGATGAAAGAGATTATCGCTGGTTATCGGGGCTCAGTTCGAAGCAGGACTCGTCACTGAAGACAATTCTACTCTAGGCAGTGAGATTCCAGGCCGAAGAAATGTCTGGAGACGCCCCAGGGCTCGCCCGCCATACGACCCGACATCCCGGAGTGATGGACTGGAATACCACTTCTTTTCATAGCAGGACCCCTTCGGTTGTAATCCGTGGCACCCTTATAGTACAGCAGTACGTCGACGATATTCTACGCCAAGTTTTACTGCCTTTCGTGGGAAGCCATCTACATCTACATCTAATCACATTTAAGTGCCTGGCAGAGGGTTTATCGAACCACCTTCACAATTCTCTACTATTCCAATCTCGTACAGCGAGCGGAAAGAATGAACACCCATATCTTTCCGTACGAGCTCTGATTTCCCTTATTTTATCGTGATGATCATTCCTCCCTATGTAGGTCAGTGTCAACAAAATATTTTCGCATTCGGAGGAGAAAGTTGGTGATTGGAATTTCGTGAGAAGATTCCATCGCAACGAAAAACACCTTTCTTTTAACGACTTCCAGCCCAAATCGTGTATCATTTCTGTGACACTCTCTCCCATATTTCGCGATAATACAAAACGTGCTGCCTTTCTTTGAACTATTTCTATGTACTCCGTCAGTCCTATCTGGTAACGATCCCACACCGCGCAGCAATTTTCTAAAAGAGGACAGACAAGCGTAGTGTAGACAGTCTCCTTAGTAGGTCTGTTACATTTTCTAAGTGTCCTGCCAATAAAACGCAGCCTTTGGTTAGCCTTCCCCACAACATTTTATATTTGTTCCTTTCAGTTTAAGTTGTTCGTAACTGTAATTCCTAGGTATTTAGTTGAATTTGTAAGAGGTCCGAGCAGATGTAATTTCGATGTATTGCTCACGCGTTGCCTGCGATATGCAAGGTATAAGAGAATCTCAGACCAGAGAGCAGTGTTGACTGCAGTAGGAACTGTGTAGCTGTAGCAGTAAGTTGTTGCTAGCGAGCAGTCTGGTGTATCGTGTTGGCTGGGCCGGTCGTGGTGCAGCGATGCCGGAGCCTGAGCATTATTGTATAAAGTAAAAAGCAGCCTCGCGCATATGTACTATTGTTATATCAAGTCCCATGTAAATGTTTTAAAAATCTCCTAATATAAATCTTTCTCATAAAAACAAGAACAAAAAAAAAAGAAAAATTCTTACCTCAATAAAGTCGCCGGATAACGCATATATATCTGCTCTTACAATAAATTTTTCTGGCACAGCCCTGTGCAATGCTGGCCGATAGATTTGTCATTTAAGAAAGGAAACAACTGATTTTTTTTTCTTTTGCAATCATCGGGATGGTCATGGATTGGAGAAATTAGTAAATTCTTTAAATTGAAATGAATGATTGTTAAAAGTTACTTTTTATGAGAAAGATTATTATTAGGAGATTTTTAAAATATTTACCCTTTGTCTGACTTAGTAATTAGGGCTTCTGCTTTTTTAAGTTCATTATTAATGGAAACGACCCAGTTTCTATCATTATGCGTAACGTTATGAATAGGGGCTGTATTTTTCATGAAAATGTTAGCTACGTCATAAGCGATACGAGTTTGACAAGCATTATCTATTTTTTTACGATACAGACGAACTTTAAGATCTACAAGCACTTTTTCAATCACATTTCTATCTGACAAGTTGGGTGAGATATTATACTTCGGCCCTTTTTCCAGCAGGGCAGGTTCATTCTGTGTAAAAATAATGTTAGTTTTGTTCATAATTCTTTTGTAAAAAGTATGACTGTTTTTTTAAACGTACTCTGAGGACACTTTTCACTAGGAAATAGTGATTTAGGAGTTTTCTTACAAACAGCAAAGTTAATATAAGCTTTCGCGTAGGTAGGGACTAATCCCCTTATTTTACATTGTTTATTAAAATTAATAGCCATACCTGTATTTAGTATTTTCTTTTTTAAAACTTTATAGTTGGTAGCAGCCTTGGATGCTTGGGCAGGCAAGAATCGCAATATTTTGTACATGGCTGCACGTTCAGAGACCGTGAGTAGTTACAATTGAAAGAAAACAAACCTCGGTCACTATTTTTAACGAATTAACCGGGTTCCAACACCGCTAGGAGTGTCTTCCTCAGAAGTTAAATCAAAGAATGGTCTGTAACATGGTCACAGAATTATGACTAAAAACGTATGATACAGAGTATAAGTACAGAATCATCGTGAAAGACTGGCAGTACTTATATGTCATTTATAAAATAATAAATATGCCAAAAGGGCATTAGTCACAAAGATATTTAAGAAAAAAAAAATGTGATGGCGGGCCACTAAGGGCTGCTCATTACTTACGCGGAATTAAAAGGCTATATGCCAAAAAAGATCCTCTTAACGATGAAGCTTATTACCTGTACTTAGAGCTGACAAATATTTTTCATATTAATTACAATTTCAATATTGACGATCTCTGGACGATAACTAAGAACATTTAGAAACTTGTCAACTAGGTATAATACAGAAGCATGAAAAGAAACTCAGCAAGCTTTTCTGTCTGTTTCCTAGTGAAAAGTGTCCTTATAGTACGTTTAAAAAAAGCGTTCATACTTTTTACATAGGAATTATGAACAAAACTAACATTATTTTTACACAGAATGAACCTGTCCTGCTGGAAAAAGGGCTGAAATATAATATCTCACCCAACTTGTTAGATAGAAATGTGAATAAAAAAGTGTTTGTAGATCTTAAAGTTCGTCTCGATAGTAAAAAAATAGATACTGCTTGTCAAACTCGTATTGCTTATGACGTAGCTAACATTTTCATGAAAAATACAGCCGCTATTCATAACGTTACGCATAATGATAGAAACTGGGTCGTTTCCATTAATAATAAACTTAAAGAAGCAGAAGTCCTAATTACGAAGTCACACAAAGGGTGCTCTTTAGTTATTGCAATGCGTTACTGACGTGCTCAGTTTGTGAAGCTGTTTCTCTTGATAATTCATCCAA
This sequence comes from Schistocerca nitens, assembly GCF_023898315.1. Classification (NCBI taxonomy): domain Eukaryota; kingdom Metazoa; phylum Arthropoda; class Insecta; order Orthoptera; family Acrididae; genus Schistocerca; species Schistocerca nitens. The sequence goes on along the minus strand of NC_064621.1, from coordinate 433,800,444 downwards.
TTCCTCTGAAATTGTAGTGATTTGCTTACCTGCACATGTAATTCAAATCTGCCGATTTCCGCCCCATTCGGATAATTCCTTTGTGTTGCCTCTTTTCATTTTGTCCCCTCCCCCCTTTTTTGGGACGTATAAGATCCGATAGTTTGCATATTATAGTGAGTAACGAGGTAAAGTGGCAGCAGCTTGGTACTGCAGCAAACAATATACCCAAAGCTAGACGAGCATCAAAATAGATGTATCCAGTCAGAAAGTGAAATCAGTTGTCAAAACGGCTGATTGGAAATGACATAGTACTGAGCTGTAACGACTGCTGTAGGAGGAAAAAGTCTACGGCTACAAGCCACAAGCTATTTTATCGTGTGTGGAGGAGAGGACGCCCCGGTATTTTACCCCTTTCCCTGTCACATTCTCGAATGGCGTTTAGAAAGAGAATTGTCGCTAAAGCTCCGTATGAGCTCTGATTTCTCCAACTTTTCTCGTTGGGAACATTTCGCAAAACGTGTGTTGGACGAGGTAATACGTGTATGCTACCTCACTGTTAATGGAACGAACACCGTCAGAATTTAAAGACAAAAACCTTTCCGCGATGCAGAACGCCTGTCTCGTAGCGTCTGCCTAAGTAGTTTATTGAGCACCTTAGTAACGCTCTCGCTCTTACTAAGCGATCTCGTGACGAAACGCTTTGCTCTTCCTTGGATCCTGCCTATCACTTCTGAAAGTGGAACATCATAAGCGTCCCTGACTGATTATCAATGCTTAACAACATGTCTTGTAAGTATTTTCTAAGCCACTTCTTTCACGGACGAATGATATTTCCGTAGGATTACTTCCGTGAATCTCAGCTTGCCATATGCTTTTCTTACAAGTTGTTTTATACAGTCATTCCACTTTAGTGGCTCTGGATGATTGCTTGTAGGTAGATTATGGTAGAAACTATTTCCAGTAATTTATCGCCAATATTGTAATCGTGCAGTGGTGGATTTCTTCATCAATTTATGAGTAGGACGATACATTTATTTACTTTCAGGGTCAACTACCAGTCCCTGCAACAGTCACCAATTCTCTGCACATCTTCCTGTAATTTGCTAGTCTTCTGGCGTTCCTACAGACAACAGCTTCCTCTGCGAACAGCCTCCTAAATCTGGTTTCGCAGGTTAGAGCGGATTAGGTCATGGTTGTGAAGGGGGCCGTAATCAGTTACTGTTAGTTGCACAAAACACACAAACTTTTACTCTCCTAAGAACTACTCAATTACACATTGCCTTAAAGGGATCAAATTAAAACAATCGGCTGAAGGCCTAGTTAAGAAAACTCCAGGGCTGAAGGCCCGAAATCACATCAAAAACAAGAATGGCTGAAGGGCTAAACACAAGGTACAAAAATTGCTTTAAAGAATACATGCGGCTGAAGGCGTTATTAAAAAAAATACTTCATGTAAATACTCGGCTGAAGGACACACACAAGACATTGAACAACTCAGGGCTTAGGGCCTGAATAACAAGAATTTAAGATAGAACAAACTTTCAAAATTTTAGTTGTTAAACAAGTCAATCTTCAAAATTTTTATTTAAGTCAGCTGAAGTCCTTATTTAAAATTGAAACAAACTAAATTAATAGACAGTTGAGGGCCTCTTACAGTACATCAAACTAAAATGAAAATCACAATCTAAAATCAACAGAACAGTGGTGCTCAGAAGTGTTCCGAGGGTCGGCCTGAGGAGGTAGCTCTAACGTAAGATTAGGTGAGACAGGCAGCCAAGAGTAAGGTTAAATAATCGAATGGCAACCCGACGGCTGAAGGACTGACCAACAACCTAATCAATTCCCTTCCGCCCTACCAACGGTACAACAACAGAAAATATGAGCAGAGGACGGAGATACCAGCAGCACTACAGCTTCCAAATTGGTGTCTAAGAACAGCCAAGGCATACTAACCACTCTTAAGAAAAACAATGAACAAACAAGTAAAAGGCTGTCGAACTACACGCCATGCCGGACAGCATCAAAACGGCAAGGGAAAACACACTGCTGGAAAACTATGCTAATGACCAGCGCAGGTAACTGCAGCGTTAATGACCACAAGGTAGAAAATACCGCTGGTGCACTTCACTAACAAGTAACAACCAATTTAATAGTTAAAGACCATACAGGAAGACAGGCAAAATTTCGCCGACTCCAAGACACCATAAGTTTCTGCTAGCCAGAATGCCCCAGGAAGCAACAACCGGCAATGAACGAAGAGATGTCACAGTAATTGAGGTTTCATAACAGGTTAACTGATCACTTAACTTCAGCATCCAGGTTCGGTGGGCAACGAACTTATAGCTCTCGCAGCTAGCGCCTCAGAATCCGATCGCGCGTGCTCGCCGCCATTGTTCCTGGCCCGACCTAGCGCCGCGGAGACTTCCTTGCTGCTCTGTACCAACCGACCGACTGCCACACAGCACGCAGACAGCATTAACATGCTCAGTCAAAACCACACAAGCTACACGTGGTTCCACGAAAACACTTCCACAAACAACTCGAACAATACTGAAACGAGTGACTGTGAAACAAGGACGAATCACAAGTCGACACACACGGAGAACCCAGAAGTAGTCGGCGACCAAATACACGTGGTCCGATAAGACGACCGACCGAACGACCAACCACGGTGGTCGTCATTCAAGTCGTGTGTGTCGGCAACGATCGGTCGAGTCATGGCTGTCCGGACTACACTGCTGCTCCGTCCCGACTGAAATCCCGACACACGACGACCGGAAATACTAGCAGTCGCTCCAAAGATAGTACGGCAGTGCTCTTATCGATAAGCACTGCTGCTGCCACTCATGGGCAGGCACGCCAGCAAATCAGTGACGCGAGTAAATCGAATAATAAACGAGACGGCAGTACCACCAAGACAAGATGTCAAGCAACAACGGCACGAACACGAGTTGCACACAGCTCAGCCTCATTGAGCTTCTGACGTTTTCGCTTGAGCATTTACATATTTTGTAAACTGTAACACTCTATCAGACTTACTTGGTTACTCCCGAAATTGCCTTAACATCTGGTTGATTCTGTTCCATTAAGAAAAAGTGTCCCAAATACAGTTCGCCGGCCGGAGTGGTCTAGCGGTTCTGGCGCTGCAGTCCGGAACCGCGGTACTGCTACGGTCGCAGGTTCGAATCCTGCCTCGGGCATGGGTGTGTGTGATGTCCTTAGGTTAGTTAGGTTTAAGTAGTTCTAAGTTCTAGGGGACTTATGACCTAAGATGTTGAGTCCCATAGTGCTCAGAGCCATTTGAACCATTTGAACCCAAATACAGTCACAAATCTGGTCCTACAATCTCCCATTTTGTTCACTAAACAGCAGTGCGGGACAGTGTCCAATACACGCCTGAAGTCAAGGATCACGGAATCAACCTGAGCTCTGATGTCTACAGCGCTGCGGATCTCATGGAGGAACAGAGCAAGATGAGTTTCGCAAGATCTGTTTGCACAATATGTGTTGATTTTTATTCAGATTCTCGTTCTCCACAAACGTCTTAAAAGTTGAGCATAAAACATGTTACACAATTTCTGAGACAGAGTGACGTCAGTGTTGTATGCTTGTCGTCACTGTAGAGTCTTGTACCATGGGAGGCAAGGGAGAGGATGTTGTTTGGTCGCCGGTATCCTCTATCTTCAACACAACTTTACACGTATATTAACAGGGTTCTTTGTTTACTTGCGCAGATAACTGCTTAACTTTAACAGCGTCCATGTGTTATGGTACGAGCTCTTCAATATTAGTCCACGTCAGCCTCACTGCTGGTGAATCACAAGTCCCGCTGTGTACACTAATCTGGTCACAAGGTACTGATAGACGCGAACTTGGAGAGCGAGTTAGTGCGCCAGTGACTGTGCTAGTAACTGAGATAGTCTGAGACTGCGCTAGTGACTGAGACTGACCGCTCCGGTCAGCGGCGGCGATCTAAATACTTGCGGTCGAGAGGGCGTTGGCAGCACGTTGCTTGCAAGTTTGTCTTCGGCCTCTCTCCTGACAGATCCAGTGCCTACTATCGATCTTCTTGCTACATCTTTGCTGACCAGTGTGCTGGCAACAGCTTCCGCCAGCACAATCAGTGATATGAGTCTATAATTGTGCGTTTCTGTACTGTGATTCGTCTTGAATGTGGCAATGAACTGCACTTTTTTTCCAGTCTCTGGGCACACGTCGTTGCTCCAGCTGCTTACAATAACTACTGCTAGAATGAGAGAAATTTATTTCACATAATCTCTGTGGAATATCTCAGACCTCCCATCTGGTCCAGGTACCTTTCCACTATTGTGCTGTCTTAGTTTATTTTCTGTTTTGCAATCACTTACCATTTCGGTATTCATGGGACAATGGAGACTAGGAGTTGTATTACGCTTTAGGTGGGAAAAAGTTTTCAGTACTCTGGAATTCTCCGTATCCAGTATGGTCACTGAGCGACTGAATAGTGTTTTCGTTCCACTTACTCACTTCAGATTAAGATGAAAACCTCTTAGAATTTTTAGTCAGATCAGTTGGCAAAATTTTACATTCTAGTAGTGAATGTTTCTCGCTTTGCTCTCTGTACAATTATTTTGGGTTTCCAATATGGCTGTTGCATCACTGTGTCTATCCCAGCCCTCACAATCTTACTCGACACATACAGGTCTAAGGATTATTGGAAACGCTTTTCAATTTTATCTGCGTGTACATTACATCTACATCTACCTCTACACGGCTACTCTACAAATCACACTTAAGTCCCTAGCTGAGGGTTCACTGAACTACCTTCACAATAATTCTCTATTATGCCATTCCCAAACAGGACGTGGAAAGCTCTGATTTCCCTTATATTATTACGATGATTATTTCTCCCTATCAAAAAAAAAAAGCGAGAACATTTTCTCATTCGAAGGAGAGAGTTTTCTCAGAACAGCATATATGGTGCTGACTATCCAGCTACTCCGTCGCTCATGCAAAACGAAATATTGTACTACCTTCCCTAGTCGTTAATGTCAAGACGCAGCATTTAAATGATACCAATAGCCAAGCGAGAGCAGAAGAGCAGATACAAATAACGACTAATAGAACACGACCACTAAATTTGCCAGCCACGGTTCTTTGAAGAGTCGAGCTACCATGTATAAAACAGTTCCAAACGCCTGATTATTATACGAATGAGTTAATGCGTTAAATATTTGTCGTTAAGCATTAACAGAGGTAAGATTTAGAAAAGGTTGGATGTTATGTTTAAAATTTGTTGTAAGTCGTTAAGTGCTCTCGTTATCAAAGAGTGGATGAGTACAGTCCGGGCAGTTTGCGTTCCGTCTGAAGCAAAAGGCAGTTCTTCACCCAGATAAATGTTTGACTTCGCACCTCCTGAGCTGTCTCCGTACAGTGACATAATTTTGTGAGTGGATTCAGTGATCTGTGTGAATATTGTCTGTGAAATGTTTTGTGCACATTGCAGGAAAGAAGCAAGAAACTGAAACGTCGTGCCTGGTGCGGCTGTTTTACTGAATGAAAAGCGAAAATGTAGTAAGCGTTCTTTTCATTATTTTGAGTGGGGAGGGAGGTGTGTGTGAACGAGAAAAAGGTTCGTAAAAATTTGAGATTATGTGAAACGTTTGCTGGAAATCGCTAAGTGGTCCCATCCTCAAATACTGAATGAATGTACTCTGGGAAATACGCGCTGCCTGAAGCCACATACATCGTTTCTAACTGTAATGCTTCTCTTACTGTGTTAAAGATTTAACGTAACATTATCTCTTAAGAAGGAACCATCTTTCCATGCATGAAAAGTAGGAGATTTTCATGATTTTTTCTTTCAGCTGAAATAAAAAGTTACGCTGAACTTTATTTCTTACCCCTTGTCTTTAAGAAATCATTTTTGTGACCACGTCTAACGCTCCCTGAAACTGCTGTACTAGGTAGAAGAACCGCTTGCAACCGAAACATTGGTCATCGACAGCAATTCCCGAAGCCCTCCCAATGGACCTGTAACAAAATAATTTTGACAAAGTCATTTTCAATATATTTTCTGACGGCATACGTAGGACTGAAAAATACAAAGTTGTATCGAAACGGTTGCCTGTTGAGGCAAATGTTATTTCCTTCGCCCACAAAATCGAGACAAAAGCGTGCACCGAAAATAGACTTTTGAAGATATTGCAAAATGCCTGCATACGCATTTAGAGTGCTGGCATCAAATTCTGATCAAAATCGTACGTATGGCTCTCAACTTGTGTTTTCTGCCATTTTGAAAAATACAATTTCGAGAAAAGAGCGTTTAAAGTTTTGGTTTACAATTGTTGTACTTAAATTAAACAGTCCTTTATCCAGAGATCCCTGTACCATACAGCAGTCCCTCCAGAACCCTTAAGAAAGTTCCCCTCCATCTTCCTTGTGGGCATGGTAGTTCTGCAGGCCGCTTTGGCAGCTTCTGTCATCCGCTGCTCCCCTCATTCCGTACGCTTTTCGTCCGCTTTTGTGCCGAAGTTGTAACAAGCTGGTCCTATATCAAGTACAAGCACGTTCATAATGTCCAAAATGCCTGTTGGCCGTCTTTGTAATTACATGCTGCTACATTGCTCACGATGTCGACTACTTTTTCCTGCTGTGAGTGGTTTTTCGGAGACACTTTCTCACAAGTTGCCTTGTAACTCGATAACGGAGTTTCTAGCGAACTTGGGATGAACCTTACAATAAAGCATATATTCGAGAAAGCATTTTAAGGAAATAAAAATCGATTTTTTGAAGTTTTCAAAGAGGACTGCCTTTTTAACGTGTAAATCTGTCAGTATTTTAAATTTTTAAATGCAATTAATAATTACGTGGAATACTGACAATCAAATTATTCTTGCCCCGAAAGCCGCTAGATAGGCAACCTGTACATGGTACGATGCAGCATGAGCCAAGTTAGCCCTTTAATAGTACACATTTTAGTAGTTTTCATGAAGGCAAGCGTTCAGGGCCGTGTTCTCTTAAGAATTAGTGTGGGAAAGTCTCTCGGTGAGTCCAGTGTGGATGCGATGCTGGATGCTGGTACTCGGACTTACGAGTGGAGCTGTAAACCTACCGTAGGCTACCGTACGCTATCATATGTAAGCGCAGACTACGGTAGCTTTCCTAGTAGCCTTCGTCAGTTAAGACCGTAACCGCGTTACCTGCATGCTAGGTGTGTTGCATTTCTATCGGACATTACCTCATTTCGGTCTGTTTGCGTGTGCGATCAGTGTCCTACTAGACTGAACTAGAAACTGGAGGCGGTGAACCGTCTAGGAACTGAACGAGGATTTATAAATGGCTCTGAGCACTATGGGACTTAACTTCTGAGGTCCTCAGTCCCCTAGAACTTAGAACTACTTAAACCTGACTAACCTAAGGACATCACATACATCCATGCCCGAGGCAGGATTCGAACCTGCGACTGTAGCTGTCGCGCGGTTGCAGATAGTAGTGCCTAGAACCGCCCGGTCACTCTGGCCGGTGAGGATTTATAAAGGACCATGTAACCTGCAGAATATTTTTGTTCTATTTAATTTATTCTCCCGCCTGTGTCCTAAATTTTCAATGCTTAATTCGGAAATTGTTGATTTGTAACGTGAAACAAAGGGATGTTGTACTAAAACTAAAAGAAAACTATGTAAAGTTATCATACGGTGCTACAAAAAGGAATTTCTCCCAAAAAAGAAAAAGTTAAAAATAATAAAAATAAAAACATATGGAAATCATTTCAATACTTCGTCGAGTTTACATTAAAACATGATTCTGTTATTCACAAACAGCTTTCGCATTTATCAGTAATAACAAGATACTCTTGCCTTTTATCATAAAGAAGAGTACAAAATAAAACAATAATTGTATAGATTTTTTCATATTTGTGAATGTAAACTATACTTGCGTCAAAAGCAAAAGTTACGCTATCAGGTAATACTTATTACTTACAAAATGCAGTTTATTTTCTGTGAGGATATAAAATATAAAATTATGTGCACAACAAACAACCAAACAAACATTAAAAACAAAGAGATGTCGTCGGCTGCCCGTTCCCCTCTCACAAACCCTTTTACCATTCTTTCTCCACCGACGTTACCAATCCTACCCGTAATTCTACCATTCACCACGTCACTCATGTGCTCTACCAAAATTAACGAACAGTAGTTTTGTTAGACTGCAAATTTACTTATGAGGCACTCTGAGGCTGTGGTACTACCGACGTGATACGAGAAAAACTATCACATCAGAGAAAGAAATCACGTTTTTATTTTGAATATTTTGCTCAGGACTGGATAATGTAACACGTAACAGAAATCCTGCAGCTGTTTCATTGAAATAATGTAGTGTGTACTTGTAGTGTGTGAAAAGTGGCTATATCGTCCTCAATCTTGCACCATCTGAAACCGTACTATGTTTGCGTTCTATTGCCTAGCAACAGACGATTGTCGCTGCACATATAGCTTTATCTCCGTCTTATTGCCTTGCTACGGATGTCTCTCCCGATTCATCAGATGTTCAAACGTGTGTGAATTCCTAAGGGACCAAACTGCGGAGGTCATCGGTCTCTAGACTTACACACTACTTAAACTAATTTATGCTAAGAACAACACACACACCCATGCCCGAGGGAGAACTGGAACCTCTGGCGGGAGGGGCCGCGCAATCCGTGACATGGCGCCTCAAACCGCACGGCCACTCCGCGCGGCGCCGATTTATCGTTGCGAACTTCATTGCATACTTTGTTAGAACAAAGAGAGCGAAACACTTTGGTTGAATTTCTTCCTTTTCTCTGCCTGGGGCGCTGAATAGAAAACGTTTACCTGTGTTGCAGTCAGCATCACGTGATTGCAGGATTTGTAATCTTCATCATTCGGCTTCAGTTACGTAATTCTTTGAAGATAGTTCAATTCAATTTTCACTTGGGTTAAATGATTTAGTCTGTCACAATCTGATTGCAACTTACGTTTTCATTTTGTTGGTTCCTCTAATGCAGTACTTTTGGGGAAGTGCAGCTTGAAAGTAGTAAATTTTCGTTCAGAGCTGTAGCCTATATTCAATATTTAAAATTGTATGTTTGTATGATTTTCAATTAGCAATAATTAGAGTTAATGTCCTATCTGAAAAGGCTGTGATATCCATTATTTGTGTCTGTACGGTTCTTTCTATGATTACTACGTTATTCTGAAAACTGTCGAAAAACGCCGAGTTTAAAATTCCTGAGATTCGTTGTATTCTTTGCGGTCATGATGTTGCGAACTGACTAATCGTAATGAGATACCTGTGGTGTAAGGCTAGGAGCGATTTTGCGTGAAATGTCATGTGATGCAACAAGCCTTTCCCAAATTATTATGAACCTCATTTGTATTTGCTTTTCATTACACAAGTTATACTTGTTTCATGCCTTTGTGGAATTCTATACATCAACCTTCAACCAGCGTAGGTGACGACAGAGGCCCGTTGTTACCTGTGTTGATTATTGTGAACCCTCATCTACTTATTACACGTACTGGAATTTTATCGTATCTACTTTCTTGGGGTTGCCAGTATAAACATCCTTTTCTTTGAATATACGCATTTGAAAACTAAGCGCCAGCTTTTCATGTGTAACTTTAGCACAGATCACTGCCTTTCCAGTTTCTTGATGGCCCTGCTTCCCACGAATTTATTCAAATTAATCGAGGCAAAAATCTTATTCATGTGAATTTTTTTCCTATCAGTGCTTTATATAGAACAGGTTATTCCCGTTGGTCAGAAATGAATTCGCTTTTAGGCTTGTATATCTTACATACTAGTCGAGAGTCAGTCCTTTTGACACAAATACATATATGTTTGGTTTAGTACGATGTTGTAAGGACTTCACCGGTAAGTTATGACGAGGTCTTACTTTAATCAAAGTGACTGTACTCACAGTAATTTGGTCGTGGTGAACCAGTGTTCATGTTTAAGTGCACTTGTGCACATTGGACATGACTTTGAACTCAGGTCTGAATGGAGACATGCACCATGTGCAACTTAGTAGAAAGACGGAACAGACGGCTTTCATTAGTCGTCATACTTTGTTGCCATTTAATATTTTAATACAGACCGACCAGTAGCTCAAGGAATAGTGGACCATGATTTATATGTAAAATGGCACATCTATTAACCATTGCATTACATAAAACATATTCAATTTCCAATGGTAAGATGCTTTTTAGGATAAATTTTTGTACCTTACATAAATAAATTCATCGTTCAGTCAAAGTTTTCTGAACTCATTGTTTCAGTTACTGTTACGGGTTCAATTTTTGTTATACACGATACGTAAGGAGAGAAGGCTTCTTGTTTGCAACAGCAACAAAAAATAAACAAGACGATCTCAGTTTTAATCTGTTAGAAAGTTCCATTACCACGTACATTCCTTTGTAGAGTGAAAGATCCAGTATGAAAACAGCAATCGCTTATCCGTCCTTCATTATAGTCTCCCTCTACTGAGTGCCAGTCAACCAAGGCCTGCAGGAGAGACTCCATAGGGTTTGAAAGAGTAGCAGAGGTTCCAACAAACCGATTCTATGACAGAGCCTAGATGGCACCTTCACTATTAGTTTCTCATTCCTTCGAGTTTATCTGATGTTGGAGATGCCTAATTTTCGTGGGAGAAGATCAAAGAACGGATCTTTATCCGTCAAACCTGGTTTACATATCGTGTTTAATCACAAACTAAATCTACTCTATTATGATAGGAAACTCTAGAGGCTGAAACCGATACCTATGACGTTACATCTTCAGGTATTAAGGAACCCTATCTGATGACTGAGGACGACAAGGCATTTGAATGTAGCATTCCCTCAAAAATCATCAACAGGGACATACTCAGGTAAACCGAGCGAAGTGGCGTAGTGGTTAGCAAACTGGATTCGCATTCGGGAGGACAACGGTTCAATCCCGCGTCCGGCCATTCTGATTTAGGTTTTCCGTGATTTTCCTAAATCGCTCCAGGCAAATGCCGGGATGGTTCCTTTGACAGGGCACGACCGCCTTCCTTCCCCGTCCTACCCTAATCCGATGAGACCGATGATCTCGCAGTTAGGTCTCTTCCCCAACCAAACCAACCCAACCCAACCCCAACACTCAGGTAATGAATGCCGAGGAGTGGATTCAGGAAATTCACCTTACCGGCTTGGTCAAGGGGCTTGTGGAAATGATTTGACGTTGCCCTCTTCCGATCCGCTAAGAAGTATCAGGTGTGTGTCTATGTCGAATGGATGTCTATGCTGAGCGCCTTTATACGTGCACTAACATGTCACGTTTGTGTTATGGATGAAGGGAACGGAGAGAGTGAAACTCGATGCATCGTACAGCTGCTCATCTCGAGTAGCGCCAAGGGACGACAGAGGTTAAAGCCCCAACCGACAGGTGGACTTTCGATTCCTTCCGCGGGTATTCTTGTTCTACCCCGTGCGTCGACCACTGCTGGCCGCTCTCTCGGCGTGTAGCCACTAACGCCCTGTTGATGATACTATCGTGAATCCTTATTTATAACGATTACTTTGTGATACTCTCCCAATAAATGATAACTCTCCACAGCTCCGTGGTGTTTTCAGAATCAAACGACTGTTGCCCATTGAGGCTATGCCATACCAGTGTTGATTTCTCTGTTTGTCCCAAACACAAACATCTGCCGTGATTGTCGCAGCACTGTGAGACAAGCGCTGAACTAACCGTATGCAGTGGTGGTCACATTCGTATTGGACACGATATATTCCTGGTAGAGGGTGCAAAAAATAACTTGGTCCTTGTCTGTGCAGACGGCACGGTTTGGAAAATTTGGAAATTTGTGGTAAGGTTCTAAGAGACAAAATTGCTGAGGTCATTGATCCGTAGGCTTACACTCTTATTAAACTAACTTACGTGAAACGCTTGGTTAAATCCGCAGGACAGAACAGGTAGTTGGAATTGTGGAAAGGAGCCAAAAATGAGCGGCTGTCAGTTACACCCGGACACATGTAACTTTATTTAGTTGCTCAAACATTACAACGCAAATTTCCGACCTTAACTATCGACTGAGTATGTCACACAATCTTATGGTTAAAGGGCACAACCTCTTTAATTTTTAAAACGGCTGAAGGCCCATCATTTAAAAACACAACTACAATAACTTTTTAAAGGTAGAAGGCCCAAAGCTTAATCTTTAAATAATTTTTAAAAAAAGGAAGCTGAAGACCTAAACAATCTAAGACTTAACAAGTAAGGAATTTTAATTTTAATTTTAAGACGGCTGAAAGCTCATGATTGAAAAAACACAACTACACTGAATTTTCAAAAGGCAGAAGGCCCAAAGCTTTATAAAAAAAATATTTTAAATGAGGCTGAAGGCCCAAACAATGAAAGACTTGACAGGTAAGGAACTTTCAGTTTTAAAATGGCTGAAGGCCCATTATTTAGAACCCAACTAAAAGCATACAAATTCGAACCATCGGTTATGAGCCATTAAAATCACAATCAAACACCAATAAGAAAAGGCAGTACAACCAGATGCGCTCAGGAGTTCCTGGGGGTCGGTCTGCACTTGAAATATTGACGTTCGCTTAGGGGAGACAGGTAGTCGGTGCAACTATATACGATCCGCCGGCAACCCAACCAAGAGACAGTAAACGGATTCACCGACAAGACGACTTGCTTTCCACCCGACCAGTTCACAGGTAACTCCAAAGCCAAACCGTAAAAGGGGTAGCCGCCCCCAGCCAAGGATGCATAAGCTGTCAAAACTACACACACGTGTTGGACAGCAACAACCTGGTGAAAAAAGGACACTGCCTGTATTTTACGTCACCGGCCAGGGCAGGTAACCGGAACGCTAACGGCCACAAGGCAGAAAATTCCGCTGGTGCACTTGGACTTCAAATAACCAAAATACAGTTAAACTCCACCGGATGGTGGCCAGACCTTCGCCAAATTGAACACTCGCTGTTTCTCACTGGAATACTCCCAACAGCCGACCATGAAAACCAAAGGCACAATGTGGACAGACTGACTTCGGTAATTAAATCACCACGCAACTTTGATGTCCTGGGTCAGTGAGCCACGAACCTCGTAGCAATCGGAACAGCTCCCACACACTCTGCGTAGAGACCGCCAGCGGGCCCGGCCCACTGCGCCGCGCGCAGATTTCCTGGCTGATCCACACCAACTGACCGACTGCCACACATCTGCACGGTGACAGCATTAAAATAACTGAGCAGTCGACATCACAAGCTACACACGGTTTCACGAACACTTGCTCGAAGGACCAGACAATACTAACGGCAGCGACTGTGCACTAACAAGGACAAATCACGAGTCGCCACACGCATAAGCGATCGCCGGCCAACAAACACGTCGTCCGACAAGACGACTGACCGACGACCAACCAAGGTGGTCCGCACTGAAGTGATATGTATCGGCAACCGTCGGGCGAGTCATGGCTGTCCGGACCCCACTGCAGCCGCGCCCCGACTGAACTTCTGCCGCGTCCTAAGTCAAACACTGCCAGGTCCGAACTGCACTGCTAGCGTCTCCGAACTCACTGGCAGATCCGAACTGCTGGCACGTTCCAGCTGACTCGTCGACACACGACGACCGGGAGGTAATAGCAGTCCAGCAAAGATAATACGGCAAGGCTTATATCGATAAGCGCTGCTGCTGCCGCTCACAAGCAGGCAAAGCAGCAACTCTGTGACACAAGTAATTGAAACTAACATAAAGAGGTGGCAGTACGGCAAAAAGAGGATGTTAAATAAGAGATGGCACGAACACGAGCCAAGCACGACTCATTACGCTAAGGACAAAACACGCACACCCATGCCCGAGGGAGGACTCGAATCTCGGGGGAAGCCGCCGCGCGAACCGTGAAAAGGTGCCTCAGACTGCGGGCCTACCCAAAGCGGCTCGGTAGGGCACGGGACATGGTGGCGGAGGCTCCACTGTGAATGGCCACTGCGCGCTAGGGGAGGTGCAGCTCGCCAGCTAAAGTTTACACATGAACGGAAGTCTGATATAACTTCTAAGATACAGGTAGGGAGTCTGCAAACGATTGGACTGACATACTACGTCAATACGACTCACAGTGTCCAGTCACATTTATGTGACAACCTGTGAAAACTATGAATACCCACCTTATACGGTGTGGACCACAGCGAAATGTGCAGAAAAAGTCAGTGAGGGTCAGGAAGGTACGGACAGGGATGTGTTTCCATGTCAGCTCTAGTGCCCAAGCCAGCTGCGCTAAGTTTCTTGCTTGAGGATCCGTGGTGTGAACAGCCCGATTGAGGTGTTTCCACACACTGTCGACTGGGATTTAATTTTGGGAGTCAGGTGGTCATGTAGTATTGCAAATTCTTACTGGTGCTCTTCTAAGAACGCACACTCACTGTGAGCTGTGTGGCATGCTGCAGTGTCCTGCTGCTCTATGCCATCGTGCTAAGGAAAAACAATCTCCATATACGGGTGGGCATGGTCTTCAAGGATAGATGCAACATGTGTCGATCCATTGTGCTTCCCTTCCTAAACGACGATACCACCCAGGCAATGCGACGAACACGTAACCAGATCATAACACTCCCTCCTCCGACCTGGACTCTTACACGGCGTTTGCTTTCAGACGTTTTACGCCGATACAGCATAAAACGTGATTTATCTGAAAAGGCCACCTTTCCCCACTCACAGGAGTCCAGTTGCAGCTCTGGTGTGCATATTCCAGTCTTCGTTGTCGATGAATACCGGTCAGCACGTGTGCATGTGAAAAGTTTCAAGCCATCTGCCGAGCCTCCTTCCATTTATATAATAAATTCATCAGCCCCCTGACACGAAGAGCTATAGGCAGGGCATTTTACTATCATCATGCTAAACGTTTCCTGATGTTATTTAATGCTGCGGAGTGTATAAGACTGAAGTGGTTGTCGGTTGAGGCTTGTAGTTCCATTCTAAGAACGTGGGAAACAGTTTGCACAGAACTCAGGTAGCGACAGGGGAGACCACATAGCATTCAGAGGCTTTGTTTCAAGGAGCCACGTGACGGAACTCACCTGTCTATCAAACCAAGACTGGTTTCGCGTTATTCGGCACGGTTCGGCGGCTCTATAGAGGTCTGGCGGTGGTAGTTTCAACTGCTGGCTGTCACCTAATAATTTATAGTGAGAAAACACAAGTCTTGCAATGTCTGAGCCTGCGCAGTGGGAAGAGAGCCCTCGCGGATTTCAAATCACGTTGGTCAGGCTTCTAGAAATTCAGAAGCGTGCAAACAACATTCTGATCTGCCCATCACCTACTGACGTCAGATGATAATTTCTCGAGCAAACTGGCGTGGAAGATGTGCTGTAACTGACCCACGTCTGGAGACATTCTGCGGTGGGAATTTATTAAACATGGCAGTTTTCATGCTATTGGCAGAAACAGCAAGGCAGAACGGCGCAACCAAAAGAGTCAGGGGCAGGGACACGTGAAAGCATGGGAGGTGGCATGAGCCCCCTCTCATATTTCTATCTTACGATTTTCCTCTCTAATTGCATGCGGTGAAAAGTCGCTATTCCTTCCCATGCGGACTTCCCACGCAGCGTCTCTCGTCACCCGGGTGGTCCGGTGACAGGCGGGCTCTGCTGATCTTGAAAGGGTAAGCCGACGGGTGTGAGAGAGCCGAGTGAATGCTTTCCAGACGCCGACATTGTCAAAAGACACGCCCGCAGGGGCCTGAAGTAGCGGCTGGGCTAGAGGTTCCGTTACTTCGCAGAAACTTAGCGAAAACACTTTCTGGCGGGCTACCAGTGAGGCGTGGGAATGACTTGTGTACCCAGGCAGTTGTGGCGGGAAAATTTCCGCGCTTTCTGCAAAATCGTGATTGGCTTACTCAGGGCATAGCTCCAAGACGTAGCAAAATCAGCGCAGAAATTGGCGCCAAGAATCTCCATTGGTGGAATGGTAGTGCTCCGGCAATAGAGTGTAATTTTCCGCCGGTTTTCAAGTTGCTGATTGGAACGTTTAACCACGGCCACTGTCGTGGGGGCGGGAATGTTCTGTGTTCGGCCTGTATGGGTGCTCTTGAGGAGTTGGCTCTCACCTTTCAGCCGGAGTAGGTTACAAGACTGAGCTCTCGCTCCTCTGGACAGCCTGCCTTCCGTTGGCTGTCTAATATACTTTTATTTAATTGTAACTGTTTGACGAAGTTGCTGATGTTTCGACGTAATTTTCCGGGTACAGTTGGCAATTGAGCGTTCTGCGTACAAGCGGCCTATGTTGTCTGTCTTGAGCAGTTTTGGCTAAAGTTGACTGTATCAGAGTTACAGTGTGACTTCGCTTGTTAAAATCAATCACTGTACCGTAAGTGATTGTGTGGCGAGCCTTCTTCGTCTCCCTCAGAGGCGCATTTGTATTGCTAGGAAGTCTTTAGTCTGGAACAACCAGAAGAGGACAATTTGTTTCGGGCTATACTCGCGACTTTATCATCACCACGACGGGACGTCGAAGTGACCAGCCATCGCCTCCGGTACGCCAGATCGTGTTCTTGCAGTTAAGAAGACAGTTTGGTAATGTATGTCCGCAGCACCGGCAGATAGGGATTTTCCTAGGTGATAATCAGAGCTAAGTAGAGCGCGCCCTTTGTCTTTTTTCTAACTTTGTTCTGTCTTGGGTGTTCATTGTCTGAGTTCTCACTACTGTAGCAGCAATTAATGTTGGGTTGGCTGTGTGTTTCTCTTAAGATTTGAGTTGCAAGGAATTGGCTCCACATACCACTTCGTCATAAATGTCACAATCTAGTTTAGGGCCAACTTCACCTTCACAGCATTTATTTGAGTATCCAATTTGAGCCAATTTGATGTATTGTAAAATGTTTCATGTGTTTTGTTTATTATTTTGATTTTAGTCATAATAAATCATGATGTTATTTTGGACAGAACTTTCATTCTGTTAATCGGTAGAGCAACCCTTTCATTTCTCACTACGTTAATGAAACTTTCCTTTATTTAACTTATTTATCAAATTAAATTATTGCAGGTGCCAAACTCTTTTCTACTCCACTTGCAGGGTCGATTACAGTCAGTTCGCGTTTCTTTTTTAATCCATGTGCAACAGCAAAAGTCGGAGTTAGAATAGGGGGGCTTAGGGCATCATTTATATATGAAGATTCTAGAAGAATTTAGTGTTAAATACACTGATACACTGCTAGCCCTGGTACCTCGCAAGCAGACATTCTTAATTTTGATGTGGAAGGTGAAAGGTCGCTGGTTTTAGAAGTTGAGGACTCTGATTTCAGACGGTGGGTGGAACTTCTTGGTAGGCGAGTCCTGACGAGCGAGATTCTGGTTCTTCACATGCGAGCACACACGGCCGACTTACCGAACAGCATATTGGTGAGAATATGCATCAGCACCGGCGATAGGTTGAAATGGTTCAAATGGCTCTGAGCACTATGGGACTCAACCGCTGTGGTCATTAGTCCCCTAGAACTTAGAACTACTTAAACCTAACTAACCTAAGGACATCACACACATCCATGCCCGAGGCAGGATTCGAACCTGCGACCGTAGCAGTCGCACCGGCGATAGGTGGCCCTTCATATTTGCAAAGGGAGTTTGTTGGCTGCATTTGTATTAGTAACTGAATGAGCAGCTAGGTTTGGTAGTGGCCTCCCTGCGCCCCCCCCCCCCCTCCCCCCGCTCCACCAACTGCTTATACCTTTACTGCAATCATCTTTTCTTATAGTCATAATAGCCGTATCATTGATTCCTATTCTACGCTATTGCCTTTAATATAATATAACATCAATTTAATATTATCTGTATTTCATTTAAAGTAACTTGTAGTTTCCTTCAACCCATTATTATTATTATTATTATTATTATTATTATTATTATCATTATCGTTGTTATTACTGTCATTATTATTTATAGAGGAAAAATAATCATGCAGTAGGATTTTACAATTTCCCACCTTAGAATCATTTTTGAGATAGCAATTCACTTGGACAATTAAAATTTGACGTCGGGTTTTAAGGGGTGCGTGACGGAGTCTTGGCAGTTCTTTCATTCTGGTCCGATTTCACATCCGTACAGAGGGGTTTTGCGTAAATTAGTGAATCCTGCTCAGTCTTCGTTCTTTGAGAGATTCTGTAGACAGACTGACTCTTTCTGTTATGATATATTACGTAGTTAATTAGCAGACCAAGCGCAGTTCGTATTGTTATTTCTATTTTGCAACCAACTGTGGCAACTTTTATTAGATCCATGCTAGTACTAAATTATACTTAGTCTGCTGGCTCCTATCTTTCATTTCATTGTGTCTGCTGTGTATATTTCTTCTGTGGGTTTTGCCCCATATCTCTATATCGATTGCCGCGTTAATACCGGTGTTGTGATTTGGAGGGATAAAGTGGTCGTCCTCTATTGATTTATGATATCTAGGCAAATCTGTTGTGTCATGCAGCGAATTTTGTAATCATGTTTGTTAGCATTGAGTGCATATGTTCGTGTATTAGGGCCCAAGGACAGAAAGCTTTAGTGAAAGTTGATGCAATTGTGAATATGAAGTACAGTCAGGCCGACAATTTTGCGAACATAGGGGAAGGTCAGAGGGTCATTCCTGTAAAACAGCCAGTCTCAAACGAAGGAGTCAATCATGCGATTCACTGGAATCACATCCAAGGTGACGCTGATACCCACCACGGTTACGATAGCATAGACGAGGAAATTGAAGAGGTCACAAAGTGAGAATGATCTAAAAGACACACCTGACAGCGAGACCAAGAACAATCTGAAGATCATATTCACACACATTCCCACGCAACAATAGGATTGAAACCGAACAGAATGGGTACGATCTGTTAACATTCTTGAGGAAAATGGAAGAAAACGTAGCGCACAGGGGACTACACTTCAAGGAAATACCAAAAAAGGGAGCAGAAAGAAGAGCAACACAGAGGGAATAGGAAGTGAAAGGAAGGACAACACAGAGCGGAAAAGGAAATGGAGAGAAGGGTAGCACAGAGGGAAAAGGAAGTAGAGGGAAGGGCTAGACAGGGGGAAAAGGAAGTGGAAGGAAGGGAAACACAGAGGGAGAAGGAAGTGGAGGGAAGGGCAACACAGAGGGCACAAGCAGTGATCGAAAAAAATAGAGAAGAAATGAAACAAGAAGGCAAAAAGACCCGAACACTAGCTGTGCATGCACTGAAGGAAGCACAGGAGGCTAAACTGTTAGCAATAACAGCGAACAGAGAGGCAAAGGAGACTCACATGGAGATGAAGCTAAGAGAGCAGGGTTGAAAGGTGTCACAGCAAGAAATGAATGAAGCGAGCTTGAAATACATCTTCCCTTGTGGCAAAGTTGCAAATGATTTGACAGAATTATGGGAGCACGTGCCCACCTGCTTAGCTGAGTGGTAACGTGTTTGCCTACCATGCAGCGCGCCCGGGTTTGATTCCTGGCCGAGTTGGAGATTTTTTCCGTTCATCGACGGGGGGTTGCGTAGTTCTCATCATCACTTCATCATCACCGACACGCAAGTCGCCCCATGTGGCGTCATCTAAAATAAGACTTGGAATTCGGCGGCAGAACTTCCCCAGATGGATCTTCCCGGGCATCAATGCTACACAATCATTTCATTTCATGGGAGCACGTATAATAGACATCGCGAGACGAACGAATGGCGACACCGCATCCCACTATGCAGAGCTGATGAGCAAGTGAACAATGTGAAGAGTCCCATAGAAAGTGACGCCGATATTGTGATAACAGAACCACCACCAGAGAGCCTTTCAGGAGAGACATTACAAGGACGAACGGACGACACGTTCGACTTCAAACGCTGTGACCATCAGCAAATTTCAGAATTACAAAGATGACGGGAACACCTTGCGCTCAAGACCTTCATCTCACAATTGGACTTCTCGCTACCTGCAGTGGCCACTCGATTGTAAATTAGATTTTGTCATATTCATCTCAAGGGTAGTGTCACAGAAAGAGTGTGTTCAATCGCTGCAAATTGGAAATTTGTGGTAATGTCTTATGGGACTAAACTGCTGAGGTCATTGGTCCCTAAGCTTACACACTACTTAAACTAACTAACACACACACCCATGCCCGAGGGAGGACTCGAACCTCCGACGGGGGAAGCCGCGCGGACCATGACAAGACGCCCTAGACCGCACGGGTACCCCGCGCGGCTACAATCGCTGCAACATGCCAATTCGACAAAGAATTGAGGGATGCGTTCTTGGCCATCTACTGGTCAACCACGATGCAGGAATCCATCAAACACGAAATCTTCTTTTGCAAGAAACTGGTAGCCCCAGAATTTAAGAGTAATCTCAAATTCTTCGAGGCTCTGGTCCAAAAGAATCATTTTCTTGGTGATCTGTGTAGCGACGCCAAAATAATCTGCTCGTGCCATATGATGGTCACACCACACCACCAACAAATACTGATTGGGAAATGTTGTAAAAATACTGAATTCTTTAAAGGCACCCTGCGAGAATCAGAACTCATGCTGGATGAACAGAGAGTAAGGGAAAGAAGTCATGGGCCTGATAATTAAGACAACACCTGGCAGAAGAGAAACATTTATGAACAAGGGCACACAAACGGAGAGAGAACCACAAGTGGCAACGGATACATCAGCAACCACCCCCGCCAAACAGGAAGCTGGAACAACCTGCACTACCGCCAAAATGGTAATAGGAGAGAGTTCAGGCATAATGGGTTTGCTCCAGAGCAAGACAGAAAAAAAGTAGAGGTCATTGAACGTCGCCCACCTAACCTCAACAATAATCATTTGCAGGGAAATCTGTGGGGATTCATCACATAAACCACCTGAAAGCCTTCATTCAGCAGCTTGCTATTAGATTTTAAAAAATGGTTCAAATGGCTCTGAGCACTATGGGACTCAACTGCTGTGGTCATAAGTCCCCTAGAACTTAGAATTACTTAAACCTAACTAACCTAAGGACATCACACACATCCATGCCCGAGGAGGGATTCGAACCTGCGACCGTAGCAGCAGCACGGTTCCGGACTGAAGCGCCTAGAACCGCTCGTCCACAGCGGCCGGCTGCTATTATGTAGTAGGAATCTACAGTATAGAGCACAGTTATGTTAAGTAGGTAATTTTGTGATATTTTTCCTTCCAGCCGCTATTATATATCTTAAGTTTGTCGAAAACTGATACATGTTTACAACTCGTGTAAGTAGAACTTGTGTGGTAGTGACAAGTACAATATGGGGCCCAAGTAATGTCTCCTCGTTAGAATGCGCCGTGAAGGAACGTCAGTCTTGGCTGTAAAAAATGATAGAGGAGAGAAGATGTGCTGTGTGATGTTATCATTATCTTTATTGTAGCATTACAGCAATTATTGAAAAACATCTGTCAATGAATGGGGTATGATAAATGGGTGAACCGTCTTGGTACACTTTCTGCTTGTTATTGGAAGGGTTCGACCCAAATGAAGATTAAACACCATACGTAAAATGCGTCAGACGATTTATTTAAAACTACTTAACAAGACTGAACACTATCTCCAGAAAATATTTAAAACAATTTTAGTAGTGATAAAAATATTTTGATTAAAATCATAACAAGAGGCTTTAGGCTTCGTAATTTTTTTTTGTTTATTTATAGACGCAGTCACATGTTTATGACACATTCATAACCGGTTTCGGCCATACAATGACCATCTTCAGATTAGGCGGCATACACTGAACACAGGTTCATGCGTTGTCAAACTTGCTTTAGGCTTCGTTAGAGCTTTGAAATAGCAACTGAACAATTATTCTGAAGTGACCATGGCAAACCAACGCCAAAGCTGAATGTAATTTAACAAGGATTCTTAAGCAGTTTTCAAAGTTTACGGGAATGATTGGCCGGCCTGTGTGGCCGTGCGGTTCTAGGCGCTTCAGTCTGGAACCGCGTGACCGATACGGGCGCAGGTTCGAATCCTGCCTCGGGCATGGATGTGTGTGATGTCCTTAGGTTAGTTAGGTTTAAGTAGTTCTAAGTTCTAGGGGACTGATGACCACAGATGTTAAGTCCCATAGTGCTCAGAGCCTTTTGAATCATTTTTTGAACCAGGAATGATAATTACCTTTACTAATAAGAAACCCCAAAACGGACAGATCAAGTGTCCCAAGAGTTGTACTAAGGTGAAAATAAAATTTTACCAACAAGAACAGTTACAGGACAACAGCGGTATCATAAATACAGCAACATCAGAATTAGCACAAACCGCCTTAGCCGCCCAGGCGCCACCCGGCGCCGACTGATCAGCCGACCCGCCTAACTCACCTACAGGGTAAGCACAGGGAGCAGAACATGTCTGTAACATATACAAAATATTCTCTCGGGAATACACATAGCAATTACATTCCAAGTCAAGGCTCCAATCGCAATATCGGCTGTGAGTTCAGCCTGGAGCAGATAGATGAAACAAAAGCTTCAGGTGAGCGAGCTAAGAATGCAATGAATAATTATTGTACGATGTTTCCAGAATGAGATTTTCACTCTGCAGCTGTGGATTCTGGAAACATCCCCCAGGCTGTGGCTAAGCCATGTCTCCGCTATATCCTTTCTTTCAGGAGTGCTAGTTGTGCAAGGTTCGCAGGAGAGCTTCTGTAAAGTTTGGAAAGTAGGAGACGAGATACTGGCAGAAGTAAAGCTGTGAGTACCGGGCGTGAGTCGTACTTCGGTAGCTCAGATGGTAGAGCACTTGCCCGCGAAAGGCAAAGGTCCCGAGTTCGAGTCTCGGTCGGGCACACAGTTTTAATCTGCCAGGAAGTTTCATTGTACGATGTTATCTGCCTCTCCTTTCTAAGGAACAGTAAACGACTCGCGAGGAGCTCCAGAAAGAGGTCAGTTTACACTAATCGCACAATTTAACATGGGAGAAGAATGCGCACAAAAGTATCAGAAAGTGCCAGAAAATTTAAATAGGCCTCGCTCACATTGCTTTTAAAATTGAAAAATCACAGCAGCTAATTTGCCCCTTAATCTTCACGTGAAAAGGAAGCAAGTTACACGAAAGAGCGGCCCCAAGCAAGCAGGCCCGCTCAGTTTCACAGTTTAAGATGCACAAATGCAACAGTAAAATCAATATCCACAGCACTAATGTCTTACGCAGAAAATGATGAGCAATGTTAATACGAGTGGGACACGCAGGGTAATGGCAAGGTACGCATGAGCATTATGATCTATCACACACAGAATACCTCAGAGTGAACCGCTAATCCGGGAACACAATACAGGGAGGCTGAGCAGAACCACTCAACAGAACTTGGTCGGATGTCGGATACCGACAATACAACAAGGGACCGTTATGATTTTGGCAGGAACCGCTACTGCGGAGCCAATGAACAAGACGTAGAATTAACCTGCACCGACCACCAGTTACGTGCAGCACAGAAACGGAAACGTAGTTCGATTAATTCCGCACCCAGTATGTCCTCACCGGATTCCTAGTCGGCGTTAAAGGCAGCTAATCTGGGTGGCGGCGGCGGGAAGTTCAGTAGACGCAATTCCAACAGGTCACATCTCCAACAGCCGATCCTAAGGCAGAAAGACCAGACCCTTCACTCTGCTCCGTACCAACCAGACGTCCCAGCCAGCGCCACATTCTCCACGCCCCGCGTCTTGTGTGACCTTCATGCCTTCTATCGGATCCAGGAGTCTCGTAAGCCAGAAGGCCACAGGTTAGCACCGCGTCGCTTCAGTCCGCAACCACCACTCAGCTTCCTCCGCCTCTCACCATGCCGTACTGTCAAATCCCCCACTCGCGCGGCCTCTCGCTGACCCGTTACGCGTACCAGAATCTTTGTCTCAAAGACGTGTTACGATTTATCGCAGGTCGTGGCGCTGCTCACATCTGTTTCCTGTAGATACAACTGATGAAGCTTTCGTGTCTACAGCGAATAGAACTTTCCTAAATCGTAGGTTTTCGTTTTGTTGTTTGTTGTGGGCGCTCACGAATTTAGAGCGTTCTCAGGACGTTCAATTCTGATTTGGAACGACTCCACGCCACCGCTGCATGGACCTCCATCTGGTGAGCGGGAATATTACTTTGTTATGTGTAGTATCGTTTGAGTCGTTTGCGTAAAAGTAGTCATTCAGTAGTATTGTACAGCAATTACCCACCTGAAGATTACATGTTAGGGTCATTTTTGAGATAGTGCTTCCATTGAGAAATTAAAATTTAACATGTTTTCTTGCAATTCCATCACTCCGGTTCGATATCACACCCACACATCATGGATTTTTGCGCAAGAAACAGGGGCGTGGTGTCGAGGCCTATTCGCAGCAACGTACGCTAAATGGTAGTTGAGGAGACATTGTTGGTAGTCCCTTGCTTGATCTGGGCTGTAGTTGCTCAACAGTGCACGTACTTTCATCCGCACACATCTCCACAGCAGTCGTTCACCTCTGCCATCTCTGGCCCGTGGTGTACCAAAGTCGCCACAGTGCCAGTTTTGGATAGTGCCATATTGCCAGCCACAGTATATTTTAACCTCCCGGTACCTAACATTTCGGAAATGCATCCGACCTTGTCTCTAGAGCCAGCGATCATGCTCTTTTGGACGTCGGACAAACTGCTATTTTTATGTGGTATGACTGCAGCTGCAGTGCTGTCTGCGTCCCCTAGACATATTTTGTATACCACCCACTGCTAGTGCTGCCGTCTGGCTTCTGTGAGTGGTTAATGCACGTTGACATAAGCATTGATCAAATTTAATATGACTCAGCCGTGTATAATTTACCAAATTCTGACGTTCAAACTCAGTAACTTCCCACAAGAGTAACAGAAATAGACACACAGACAAAAGATCAACCAAAGCAAAACAAGTCTGACAATGCGCTGCCAGAAGGAAATCTCGTAAAACAATAATGGGATAAAGATTTAATGTAGTGGACACAGCCACTCGTTATCATTCTCACACGCAAAACTAAGAACTCTTCTCATGTGAGTATTATGTGTCAGTCCCATTGACAACCTCTTTGTCAATATTACCCAAAAATAATATTTCCTTCTCCTCCCTCTGCATCTTTTCAAAGTAGTTAAGCCATGGTAAATACTCGTAGTTTTATTTTCCCTCTCCTCCTTTACTCTCTTCATTGTGCTACTGGAATAGCTGGCAGTTTCTACAAACCCACTCCAGCTTCCTCATTTGCCTCTTACAACAAAAGTTTAATAGAATGTGGTAGAAGAACTTCCCCAGCATCTACAGTTCGGAAAGATTGTGGTACTATGCGGAATAGTAAAGAGATAACAAAAACAACGCTCGAAGTGTGCAGGTCGGCAGGCGACAGTCAACTGAGGGAAGCAATCAGTCGGCGGTCACAACGAGATTGCGTTCCTGCATCAGAGCCATGTTATTAAGCATGAACTATATGTACAGTTTCAGTGAATCGTTTGTGTAGAAAAGTGTAACCTTCGTCTTCGGTACTGCTCAGAAGACGATTTTCTAGATCGACATGCATCTTGCATTTTTCGATCAACCTCGCTACCTTGAGGAATAAAAACGAGTGTCATGTCGTCTTCCTTTTCAACATGATTGTATCCGTCACGTTTGCCAGCCAAATACTGTATGCGAAAATTTCTTCCATCATCATTATTCGAACTGATTACCTCCGGCTGTAGCACCACCATACGACATCTACATGTATACTCGACAAAAGAACTTACGGAATCTGGTCGACAGTTCTTCTTGTACCACAGTCAAAACTGCCAATTCCACCTGTGCCTGGCCCAGTCGCAAATGATGTGTCTGGGTGTGTGTGTGTGGGGAAGGGGGGGGGGGGGGGAGGGGCGGGAGCCACTATTGATAAAAATAGAATCTTTCTAATTTTACCATCATGGCCTTTTTCCATCATACGTGGTCGAGGAAGTAATACAACTGCTGAGTCTTAACAGCAAACACCACAGTACCATCTGCCACTGAAGTACGAGCATTTACAATAGCTGATCAGACGTATCCAGATGACATTATGTAATGCGGAATCTGCCACTAGAAGTCAGGAGGGCTGAACCCTTCAGTATAAAAGGAGGAGGGGAGTGTTCTGTTGTCAGCAGAAAAATAGAAACAGCAGAAGGCGTCAGTCAGGAGAACTCAGTGACTTCGAATGGGGGCTACTCTTTGGATGTCACCTGAGTAAGAAATCCATCAGGAACATTTTGACACTTCTAAGGATGATAAAGTCGACAGGTGGTGATGAAATTATGAACTAAAACAGCGAAGGAAATTTTTTTTTGTTAAGCTATCATCTTTGTGGGTGGATTCTTCCAGTCAAAGTCTTGCAGCCAACTTTCCTATAATTGGATCCGTGTTTTCATTACCATTTAAATCACTCTCTACGCATATTCCAACATATTTAGTGGACGTGACTATTGCCAGTGATTGTATCGTACATCCCTATACCCTATCGTACATTCCTCGAACAAGAAACAGCATCCAGTACCTGGAAGAAAGCAAAGGTCACACTTCAGTCTACAAGAGAAAAATAGGAGTGACCCACTGGACCACTGTCTAATATCCTTGACATCCATTGTCTGGAGGATCTAAGAACTTACTCTGGGCTCAAATATAATGAGATACCTCAAACAGAGCGACAGAACGACCTCCTCCATGCCAAACAGCGTGGATTTCGAAAACGTCGATACTATGAACCAATTATCACTTCTCTCACATGATATCCTGAAAGCCGTGAATCAAGGCAGCATTTCTGAATTTCCGAAAAATACTACACCTACGCTTACTATCAAAAGTACAAGCATATAGGGTATCAGGCGACATTTGTGATTGAGAATTTCTTGGTAAGTGAGGACACAGCGTGCTATTTTGGATGGAGAGTCGTAGACGGTTGTAGAAGTAGCTTCGGGTTTACCCGAGGGAAGTGTGCGGGGTCCCTTGCTGTTCGTGTTTTATATTAATGATATTGTGGATAATTTTAATAATAACCTCAGACTTTTCGCAGTCGTTGCATTTATCTGCAGCAAAGCACAGTCTGAACGAAGCTAACGAAAAAACATAGTATCACGTGACTATAACATCAACGAGTCACTGCTGGATTCTTTCAACTCGTACAAATACCTGGGGTAACACATGACAGTGATATGAAATGGAATGATCACGTAGACTCAGTCGTGGGTAAAGCAGATGGCAGAACCCGCTTTATTAACAGAATACTAGGGAACTGCAGCCTACAACGGAGACTGCTTACAAATCACTCCTGCTACCTATCTTAGAATATTGCTCTAATGTGTGTGTGATCCGTGCCAGATAGGACTAATATAGGATAATGAAAGCATACAGAGAAGAGGAGCACCAATAGTCAGAGGTTTATTTTCACACAAAGGACGGTGTCACGGATCTGCTGAAAGAACTGAACTGGGAGACTCTAGTTGATAGACGGAAAGTATCTTGAGACAGTTTTCTAACGAGGTTTCCAGAACCAGCTTTAAATAATGGTTCTAGGAATATACTGCAACCCCCGACATATCACTCCTACAGAGATTGTGAGGACAACATAAGATTAATTAGAGCACACACAAGGGCATTTAAACAATCATTCCTCACGCGCTCCATACGCGATTCTAACGGGAGGAAACACTAATAACTGCCACAGTGGAACGTACCCTCTGCCAGTGCTTAATTTCGAAAATTTTAGGTGCCGGAACGCATCTCTTCAACCATGTAACCAACTCACCGCTCCCGCCCCATTCAGACTCCTCCCCCACCCCCAACCAGCCACTAGCACCCATAAAAATTATAAGTTTCAATATTTGAATACTTGTGATGAAGCTTAAAATGAGAAATCACTTTAAAAAAAATACTTCAAGTTTTTAAACATAATTTCTTATAATCAAACAAGAAAACCACAAAATTTAATATATGTGTGGGTGCTACCGTCTGTCCCTGTAGCAATGTCACTTGGCTTCCTAGTTCAGCGCAATACGTATCGGCACTAGTCGGTAGTCTTTGTGACCATGAGGTCATGTTTTCAACTACTGCCAACTGCAATGTTCAAACAATAGCATTGTAGTAGCCCCGTAAATGTGTGTCTAGTGTTAATTAATAAAGCATTTAGCGATGAATTAAGATGAAGATATTCCTGGTTCATCTGTATCACGTGCAATTCCAACTTCACGAAGAGTTAGGAAAATCAAAACACGATGGGACATGAGGCACTGGATTAGATGTTTAATAAATGCTTTAGATGTCTGACACGCATTACACGAGACATTGCCATGCTACTTGATTGGCGAGGTTGCTAGCAGTCGTAAACAGAAGATGATACGTCCCGATCACAATTTCGGAACGATGCTCAACTTCTCTTGGGAGTAATGTGGAGACACACACCCACCCACCTACCCACACACCCACCCACCCACCCACCCACACACACACACACACACACACAGAGTACCTCGCCCCACCCCTATCGACATCTTCACTGGTGCCGGCGTAGCGGCTAATTGCAGTTACATTGCTGTTTGAAAAACTTGTATAGTGCCGACTTGTTTCAGTGCGTTCTGGCCGAAATTAAGCCTTCCCTGCGTCATGCACTTCACACTCATTTGCAGAATATAAATATAGATGTACCGTATTTTACAGACTATAAGACGCACTTTTTTCTTCGAAAAATTGCCTCCAAAATTCAGGTGCGTCTTATACTCGAAATCAATATGAAAACGTCCAGTATTTGACTTAAAATTCCCGCCTGTCTTAAAACTGCCCGTATATTCGACAGCGCGGGAAACCTATCTCTATCTGCCAAAACTGGTTGAACTTGCAACAGCAGTGCGCCGATGCAACGTACGTGAGTTGCGGGGATTCACAGCCTTGGTAACACTGCCTCCCTCCCGCACCGCCATCACAAACCCAGAACACTGTCTAGCCCATGATGCGTCATTGTACAATATTTATGTTAGAAGCTAGTTTCGTAACGGAAAAAAATAAAAGGTATTCACATGATGCAGGCTATAAATTGAAAGTAATAGCATATGCAGAAGAACATGGAAACAGAGCAGCTGGGTGGCATTTCCGCCCTCCACTAACAGAAAAAAAAAAACATTCGCGACTGGCGGACTAATAAAGAAGATCTGAAAAAAATGAGGAAGACCAAATGCGCAAATAGACGACTGAATGCAAAATGACCAAAACTAGAAGATGACGTACTGAAATTGATTCGAGGACTCCGTCAAAATGGCGTAGAAATTAACACATAAACTATTCATATACGCGCTGGTAAGCTAGAGCGGCAGTGGAATTTAACAGACTTTAGGGGTGGAGCTGGTTGGTGCAACAGGTTTATTTAGTGCCATGAACTTAGCATGAGAAGTAAAACCAAAATATCTCAAAAAATTGACGCAAGTGTATGAAGAGAAAATATTATGTTTCCATTGCTTTGTCACTAACATCGAAAGAAAACCAGTGTGAACTAAAATCAATAGGGAATATAGAGGAAACTCCTCTGACATTTGAATTGCCGAGTAACAGAACCGTTGCCATGAAAGGCGCTAAAACTGTAACTATAAAAACAAGTGGACTTGAGAAAATGCACTACTCTGTTGTCCTTTCATGTCGTGCTGATGGAACTGAACTTACTCCAGTGATCATTTTCAAGCGCAAAACAAATACCACCAGGTGTCATTGTACGCTTACATGACAAGGGTTGGACGGACGAAGCTTGTATGAAATTATGGATTAACGGAGTTAGGGAGAGAAGGAATAGTGCTTTATTGAGAAAGAGCTCGCTTCTTGTGTCAGAACAGTTTAGTAGTCATTTGAGAAATTCTGTGAAAGAGAAATTGAGACAGGCAAATACAGAGCTTGCTGTCATTCTGGGAGGACATACTTCACAACTGCAACCCCTTGATGTCTCGTTAAATAAATCATTTGAACTGTGTATGAAAGGGGAATGGAACAAAGGTGTGTTGGATGAAACCTAACACGAATTCACGCCGAAGAGAGCTTTAAAATGACCTACAATCAAACAAGTTTGTTAGTGGATAAAACAGTTGAGGTCTAGAGTAAGAGAGGACATTACTGTCAAACCTTTCAAGAAGTGCGTCATAAATAACGCTCTCCATGGCAGAGAAGACCATCGTATATCGAAGCGCCAAAGAAACTGGTGTAGGCATGAGTATTAAAAGACAGAGATATGTAAACAGGCAGGATTCGGCACTGCGGACAGCAACGCCTATAAAAGACAACAAGTGTCTGGCGCAGTTGTTAAAGCGGTTACTGCTGCTACAGTGGCATGTTATCAAGATTTAAGTGAGTTCGAACATGGTGTTATAGTCGGCGTACGAGCGGTGGGACACAACATCACCGACGTACCGACGAAGTGGGGATTTTCCCGTACGACGATTTCACAAGTGCACCGTGAATATCAGCAATCCGGTAAAACATCGCATCTCCGACATCGTTGCGGCCAGAAAAAGATTCTGCAAGTACGGGACCAACGACGACTAAAAAAAATAGTTCAACATGAAAGAAGTGCAACCCTTCCACAAACTGCTGCAGATTTCAATGCTGCGGCGTCGACAAGCGTCAGCATGTGAACCATTCATCGAAACGTCATCGATATGGGCTTTCGGAGTCCCGCTCGTGTACCCTTGATGACTCGTCGACACAAAACTTCACGCCTCGCATGGGCCCCTCAATACCGACATGGAACTGTTGATGATTGGAAACATATTACCTGGTCGGACGAATCTCGTTTCAAACTGTATTCAACGGATGGACATGTACGGGTATGGAGACAACCTCATGAATCCATGGACCCTGCACGTCAGCAGGGGACTGTTCAAGCCGGCGGTGGTGTGGGGTATGTGCAGTTGGAGTGATATGGGACCCCTGATATATCTAGATACGGCTATGACAGGCGACACGTACTTAAGCATCCTGTCTGATCACCTGCATCCATTCACGTCCATTGCGCATTTCGACGGACTTGGGCGATTCCATAAGGACAATGAGACACCCCTCACGCCTAGAATTTCTACAGGGTGGCTCAGGAACATCCGCTGGCCATCAAACTCCCCAGATTTGAACATTATTGAGCATATCTGGGATACCTTGAAACGTGTTGTTCAGAAGAGATCTCCATCCCCTCGTACTATTACGTATTTATAAACAGCCCTGCAGGATTCGTGGCGTCAATTCCCTCCACCACTAGTCGAGTCCATGCCATGTCGTATTGTGGCACTTCTGCGTGCTCGCGGGGGCCCTGCAAGATATGAAGACACGTATAGCAGTTTCTTTGGCTCTTCAATGTATATATGAAGAGGACAACAATGACGACGCGGCGGAAGGAGAAGAAGCAGAAGCAGGCGAAGAATGAGTAGATAGTTCGGATGACAATTTTCAGGGATTTTAAAGGTCAGTTCGGTTTTATAAACTAAGAAATTTTTGAAGTCTGGCTTTGTAATCTAATAATAAAAATGGTAAAAATCTTATTTAAAAAAATGCTTATAATATATCTTATCGACCGTAGCGCCTTTCAGTCCACAAAATATGTACATCGTTTGGCAGTCAAATAACCGGTCTTCCTACCTATTTACGCGCATAAGCGTTCGTTAGCGACCTGATGTGCAAAACATTATATTTCCCTCGAATGCAAAGTCATGCCAACATGACGCTGACAAATAAGATTAGTCCCTGCTAGACCCGCCCTTGAGAGTAGTGGAGAGGAACAACAATAGGAGCGGGGTCGCGTCTCCCGCTGCCCAAAGTCAAACCGCCGCTGCAGCTCGGGTCGCTATTTCAGCTCGGCCTCTGACGTGTATGTGGGGCACATCCTGCCTTTGTTGCCGCAGTGACGCGCTCGCGTCACGCACCTTTGTCTCTGGGCCGGCGGGCTGGCACCGGCTTCCGCCGCGGAGATCAACGTGGCCGCTGTTTGCGCGGTGCCAAACAGCTGCCCGGCGCACCCACCGACCGCTGTTATTCCGACGGCCCGGAAAAATACGACGGTCGCGGTTTTTCAAAATAAGTCGCAACCGCGCGAGTAAACAGCGGAGGATCCCCGGAGGGCGTGCGCGTGCGTATCTAATCTAGGAGCCGGCAGCTGCCGCCGCTATTTTGGCTGCCGTATCGCCGAGGAGGGTCGGCTCCGCCGTTATTAGCGTCGGACGCTCACACGCCCTGACGCCGACGGGAAGTGCGCGACACTTATTACACGGCAGTAGCGTCTGCTTACTGCGCAGCGAGCTGATGATGCGTTTTGCTGTTGCCGTACACCACTTACGAGGAGAACACGGCAAGTGCCATCACCCATTTACCCAGGAACTTCTTTCAACGTAAGAGGAGTCAAAATAAAGGAACGCGTGTCTCTGCTTATCCGCAGGGACTCCATTGTTTCTGAAAAAACGATGGTCAAAGTTTGCGAAATTTTTCCAGGTCCTCCATGTGCCTTTTACCGCAGAGTATACTGAGGCGAAATGGTAGATCAGCAGTCAACGTCTTCTTAGCTTTGCGCCTGCTGTTCAAAACCCAATTACAGTTTTCCTTTATTTTACTTTCATTGATTTCATTTACCTACCAATGTCCGTAGAAGGTTACTACACGAATGTTTCATTCCATATTAGAGGATACAAGGGCATTACACTCACTGTAAAATTACAACAGGATTTCACAATAAGTTTCATACATTTATATATTATAATATATGCGTCTATGGTATGCTGAGGGGTTACAATCTTTTTAAATTCTCGTAATCTGACGTTTCATTCTCATATCCATTATTATATTAATCTTATGTTTTATTCAAGTGTTTATTCTTCAGGTAGATTTGGTGCATTGCCTTCGATGATACCGATCTTAGAAACATTCGAAACATATGTACTCCGAACACCACACGGATCGCATGAAGCGAGATTTGTCACATGACATTCGACAAAGAAACCTCATTAAAATTGCTAAGAATTTCGCCCGTTGCCAATAAGTTCGCTGTAGACCATGCATAATGCATCACGTTTCCGAAAACTGGTTCATATGGTGCAAATGGCTCTGAGCACTATGGGACTTAACATCTGAGGTCATCAGTCCCCTAGAACTTAGAACTACTTAAACCAAACTAACCTAAGGACATCACACACATCCATGCCCGAGTCAGGATTCAAACCGGCGACCGTAACCGTCACGCGGTTCCAGACTGAAGCGCCTAGAACTGCTCGGCCACAACGGCCGGCCGAAAACTGGTGCTTGCAGTTAATTATGAATCAACATACGCTACAGGAATTTCACCGCAAACTATACTCAAGATCCAAAGAAACTGGTACACATGCCTTATATCGTGTAGGGCCCCGCGAGCACACAGAAGTGCCGAAACACGGCGTGGTATGGTCTCGACTGATGTCTCCAGTAGTGCTAGAGGGATTTGATGCCATGAACCCTGCAGGGTAATCCGTAAGATTACAACGGGGTAGGGATTTCTTCTGGAAAGCACGTTGCAAGGCATCCCAGATATGCTCAATAATGAAACTTCCTGGAAGATTAAAACTGTGTGCCGGACCGAAACTCGAACTCGGGAAGTTTGCCTTTCGCGGGCAAGTGGTTTGCCATCTGAGCTACTCAAGCACGACTCACGACCCGTCCTCACAGCTTCAATTCTGCCAGTACCTCGTCTTCTGCCTTCCAAACTTCACCTTGCAGAAGTCAAGTTCTTAGGACCCGTATTGTGCAGTCGAGTGATCAGTGGCGTGTCTTCTGTCACGTGGACAGTTTTCAACACCTCAAAAATACTCCAAAATAAAATCAATAGTAACAACACATCAAACAAACTACTAAATTTTGTCTAAATACATTATTCAAATTACTTCAACTAAAGTTCACTCTTGATATACACAGCAAAATAACTGATGGTGGTCGAAGTAGAGAGGATATAAAATGTAGACTGGCAATGGCAAGGAAAGCGTTTCTGAAGAAGAGAAATTTGTTAACATCGAGTATAGATTTAAGTGTCAGGAAGTCTTTTCTGAAAGTATTTGTATGGAGTGTAGCCATGTATGGAAGTGAAACATGGACGATAAATATTTTGGACAAGAAGAGAATAGAAGCTTTCGAAATGTGGTGCTACAGAAGAATGCTGAAGATTAGATGGGTAGATCACATAACTAATGAGGACGTATTGAATAGGATTGGGGAGAAGAGAAGTTTGTGGCACAACTTGACCAGAAGAAGGGATCGGTTGGTAGGACGTGTTCTGAGGCATCAATGGATCACCAATTTAGTATTGGAGGGCAGCGTGGAGGGTAAAAATTGTAGAGGGAGACCAAGAGATGAATACACTAAGCAGATTCAGAAGGATGTAGGTTGCAGTAGGTACTGGGAGATGAAGATGCTCGCACAGGATAGAGTAGCATGGAGAGCTGCATCAAACCAGTCTCAGGACTGGAGACCACAACAACAACAACATACACAGCTAAACGTGAAACAAAACTCAGAATACGAAAAGTCTTCACCCACGAATATATCACACTGTTCACTAATGTACTTTATATTCCCTTTGTCAGAAAATTTCCAGGACAGGATTAAAACAAAAAAGCAGAAAATTTCACTTATCAAGTAATAGTTCTAGTTCCTATAAGTAGTCCTGTTGCCTATTCCATACACAATTACCAACATTTCTTGAGGTGTAGAAAGCAAGCAGGGAAATTTTGGACCGCGATTCTTGTAAGCACATTTGTCAAATCCCGTTGGGTTTCTGCGATATCCTGATCGAGCACTCCTTTCAGTTGCCTTTTTACTCGGGGAAACAAGAAAAAAATCGCAGGGCGAGAGGTTGGACGATAATGGCTGATGTGGGTTGCAAATAACAGAATGTCTCGCAAGATGCATAAAGCAATATGGGATCTTGCATTGCCACGCAGTAAGAACCAGTCCTGAGAATGCCACAAATAATCAGGGCGGCGACGTCGAATTTCTTGTCGCAAACGTTTCAAGACTTCGACGTAAGGTGTTTGTTTCACTGTCTCACTTGGAGAAACATACTCATGGTGAACTGAGGAATACGATCAACATTGTCTTTGTTCTCAAGGGATGTCTTTTGACTGTTTTAGAGTTTGACACCTCGTGTAAGAGTCATACTGGTAGCACTAGCTTTCATCCCCAGCAATAATCTTTGACAGATATGTGGGATTTCGTCTGGCTCTACTCAGTAGTTCAGCAGAAATTCTCCGGCTTGCGTCTTTCTGTTCGTTCAAATGGTTCAAATGGCTCTGTGCACTATGGGACTTAACATCTGAGGTCATCAGTCCCCTAGAACTTAGAACTACTTAAACCTAACTAACCTGAGGACATCACACAACACCCAGTCATCACGACGCAGAAAAAATCCCTGACCCCGCCGGGAATCGAACCCGGGAACTTCTGTTCGTCTGCTAGCGTGTGAGGGACGAGTTTTACATTAAGTTTCCATTTCTCTAAATCATCGTATAACATCTTATGACATACATAATGGTTCAAATTAAATTCTTCTGATGTCGCACGCACGGTTACAAGACGGTCTTCTTGCAATAACTGCCTTACAGCCTCCACGATTGCAGCGGGATGTGTTGTAGACGGTCGACCAGCCGAATCTCTTTCTTCACGAAAGCTTTTGTGCCACACGGAAACAGGATTTCTTGGAAGTACCTCACCTGAATATGCTTGGTTAATCATTGTCCAGGTTTCACTATGGGTTCTCCCGATGTTAACGGAGAACTTAATGTTCACTCTTTGCTCACAGTCAGCATCCATTGTGCCACGAAACCAAACAGTGTGCTGTTAAGCAGTCCTGCCACCTAGTGAATTTGCGCGTGAATGTGACCAAGGTTATTTCAAGGACGTGCACATACCAGGTAACATGAAAACAACATTTATTCATTTTTAGTACTGCAAACCCAGAAAGAAAAAAAAAAACCTGTCCTGCAACTTTTTTGACAAAGGGAGTATGACAAGAAAATAACTACCAAACTGAATGTAAGCTGTTTGAGGGAAACACTGATTAACTGTCTAATTACATTTTTCTATATGTATAGCGTAACTGTGTGACTATAGCCCTGAACTATTCTTGGTCTTATCTCGATACAGTGGAGCTTTTCTCTCGAGAGTGGAGCACAGCAAGTAGTGCCACAGCAAAGCTCAAGTAAAATGGTAAGCTAAAAATGATATTGAAAAGCGTGTGTACTGCGACGTGCAATGCCGACACGAGCAACATAGATTTTCTTTCACGGAAATAATTTTGCGTACGTATATTCTACAAATGATTTTTCGAAAACAATTTTAGAGGGAAGAATTTCTTTATAACTTCCCTTTCACGATATTGAACAATATTAACTTAACACAATATCGACTGGTTTTAGAAACATTTCTGTTTGATTACAAAAAAATTTACTTTACACAAAAGAGCAATCCACCCCATTTTTTTCTTTCTTTGCAAAATGTGTGTGCGGAGGAGAACAACTAATTTCTCTACATTTGGGTAATCCACGAGATAAATGCTTCAATAAAATCGGTACTACATCAATTTTATTACAACAGACTGTTAACTGCGCGCAAGTATGGAAAGCTGCAGATTTACTTTGAATCTTAACTCTTCATAAAACTCTTTTCAAAATTCATAAATACTCTGATCGTCATCTTATACAACCATTTCGAGCAAATCGGTTTTCAATATTCAGCAGCTCAATCCCAGATGAAAATTTCCTGACGTTTCGGTTCTACGTGTGCATCCCAACACACCTCGACTAATATTGACGCTCTCTCTGTGAGCCCCCTCAGGTAGAGTCGGCTGTAACAACGC
The DNA here is from genome assembly GCF_023898315.1 of Schistocerca nitens. Lineage (NCBI taxonomy): Eukaryota > Metazoa > Arthropoda > Insecta > Orthoptera > Acrididae > Schistocerca > Schistocerca nitens. Next base: position 433,763,672 of record NC_064621.1, on the reverse strand, counting down.
AACCAGTGATTGCGGATCAATACGGCTTGCTCTCAGATATGTGCATATAGATATATGAAAGTAAAAAACTGAAATTCTGTAATGATCAAGATGAAATGCACACCTAACAAAGTCGTAGGGTCAAACCGCACACGTCAGTAAATTCATCTCCTACCAATTCTAGCTGGCCGAGTAGCTCGCCTACGTATGTGTAATTTTACAAAGCTCAGTAAGGTGGTGGTGGTTGTTGGGATGTTTAAGGGGGGCTAAACAGCGAAGGTCATCAGTCCACCAGCTCAGTAAGGAAGCCATACCCTAACCACGAACAACACCGCCCATACCCAAACACCGCCTTCTCATACTCAACTGTTGGCACCACGCATGATGGCAGGTAGCGTTCTTCGGGCATTCGCCAAACCCAAACCCTTCTGTAGGATTGTCACAGGGTATAACGTAATTCACCAACCAAAATCACTCGTTTACAGCCATCCACTGTCCAGTGGCATCGCTGTTTACACAACGTCAAATGTCGCGTAACATTCGTTAGGGAAATGTGCGGCTTACACTGCTCAACGATTCTACTCCATTCTTTTTAACTCTCAAAGCGCAGCCACGCAGCCACTGGGCCAGCTGGCCTGCTGGTAGCACTCTGGAACTCAGGAGCTATCCCTTCCGCTGATTCCATGGCTTTCTTTACAACCACCCTACACAGTTCGCTACTGTCCCTTTCCGTCAGTCCATGAGGCCTGCCTGGGCTTTGTTTATCTGTGACTGTTCCTTCTCGTTCCCACTTCAGAATCACATCACCAACAGTCGACTCGGGCAGCTCTAGAAGGGCTGAAACGTCCTAATGGGATTTACACAGCTTGAACGTACTTGCATGACTTCTTTAGTCTGCTTCATCAAGCCCGCATAGGCTGAACCTTCGGTTTTCATGTTGCTTCACTATTAAAGTAAGTGAGATCTATAAATCTGCTTTAGCAACTAACTCCATCTTATGAAATCTTCCGTTTGCTCCAGTTTTTTATAATCTCGGTTATATCTAGATAATCAATAAGGGCTGCCCATCTAATTTCATGTCACACTGAGCACTAACAGAGATAACACCACCTTTAGGGGTTTAGCACAATATACCACCGTCTCTCTTACATCCATCAAATCATTGTCTCCACTGCCCATTTGACTTGTTATCCTCCTTCTTCCGCCTCTGTTAGTGGAGGAGGTGGTCGTCGGTAGTGTGGACTGTTTTCTAAGCTGAGTAAGTGCATTGCATGGAGTGGAGTGCATTCGGGAAATCGGAGCGTATGATAAAGTTGTCTGCTCGGATAAAAGTCATCTGTTCTCGTGTCATGGAGCTCAGCTTTATCTTTGCAGCGTTAACAGTGAAATCCGTTTTGTGTGCATATTTCAAAGCCAGAAGAGAGGCAAATTACAAAAAAGCAGCGTTCGTACCCCTGCTGATTAAACCCGTCAGTGAATGCTGGCTTGTGGAACCGTTGTCGTGTTTTAACCACAGTTAACGTAAGAATATAATCCGGATTACTGCTTATGCTCCAGCAAACCGAAAACAGTTTCTCACCTCTGTAGCATCCGAGAAGGACTGCGATCCACAGCTGAAAGAAGGTCGGCACTCGCAACGGCATTTCTGTTTAATATAACATTTTTTTTTTCAACCAGCGAAATCTAACTACACTTGCTCACACGTTATATATCGAAAACGACCAATATTACCGGTAACGGTTATCATCTCTTCTGTGCAGTATATTTCTCCTTAAAAGGTCAGATTCATAGCTGTATAATGAAAAAAAAATAAAGTGAGTTCTCAATCAGTCCGATGAAGCAGAAAAACAAATGTAAACGGGTTTTGCTATTTGAAGAAGTTTAACCGTATGCATTAGGGCAAAGAGGGCGTCTCGAAGTGTTTGAGGGTTAAGATTCTTACAAAATATACTATTTCCTGTGAATATCATTTTATAAATAAATTTGATTGGCTGTTTTCCATGTAATGCAAGTACGTAATTGACATACCCGCTTTCAAATTCTTCACAGTGATAGTTTAATAAGCATTTTAGGTACTCCTTTCAGTTTAAACACTATTGTATTTGTCCCTGTATCTAGTGCGTATATCATTATGGAAGATTTTTGTGTAAGATATTTGTTCTACATATGGTATATAGCAAGGGTGGTGACATTAAGAGTGTAATGGGAACTCCACTTGGAAACGCAGAAGAGTAGACAGGTGGAAGGAGGACACTGAAGGCCTCTACCAGGGGAGGACTTGTCTCATTACGTGATAGAAGAAGACATTGTAAGCGATGTGGAAGAGATAGAGGATCCAGGTTTAGAGAGAGTTTAGACAGCTCTGGAAGACTTGACATCAAGTAAGACAGAAGGGATAGATAACATCCCATCAGAAACAAAAATAAACAGAAAAATGGAAAAGAAAGTTGAAGATCTGTAAGATGATGATCAGTTTGGTTTTAGGAAAGGTAAAGGCGCCGAAAGGCAGCAGTTACGTTGCGCTTGATAATGGAAACATGGCTGAAAAAAAAAAATCAAGACACGCTCATAGGATTCATCGACACTGAAAACGCGTTCGACACCGTAAAACAGTGCAATACGTTCGAAATTGTGAGAAAAACAGGAGTAAACTGTAGAGAAAGGCTGGTAATGTACAATATGCACAAGAACCAAGAGGGAACGATAAATTTGGAACACCAAAAACAAAGTGCTTCGATTATAATGAGAGTAAGACAGGGATATAGTCCCTCCCCCCCCCCCCCCCCCCCCTGCTGTTCAGTTTATACATTGAAGAAGCAATGATGGCATGCCGGTTGGTGTGGCCGAGCGGTTCTAGGCGCTTCAGTCTGGAACCGCGCGACCGCTGCTGTCGCAGGTTCGAATCCTGCTTCGGGCATTGATGTGAGTGATGTCCTTAGGTTAGTTAGGTTTAAGTAGTTCTAAGTTCTAGGGGACTGATGACCTCAGATGTTGAGTCCCATAGTCCTCAGAGCCATTTGAACCATTTGAGCTGATGACATTACTGTCATCAGTGAAAGTGAAGAAGAATAACAGAACATGTTGAATGGAATGAACAATCTAATGAGTAAAGAAAATGGACTGAGAACGAACAAGAGAAAGACAAGGCTAACGAGATGTAGCAGAAGTGAGAATAGCGAGAAGCTTAACATCAGAGTTGATGAACACGAAGTAGACGAAGATAAAGGATTGTGATACCTGGGAAGGAAAATTACCCATAACGAACGAAGCAAAGAGGACATAAAAGCAGACTAGCACAGGCAAAGAGGGCATTCCTTGAAACGAGAAATCTACTAGTATCAAACAAAGGTGTTAATCTGAGAAATAAATTTCTGAGGATGTACGTTTGGAGCAAGAATCGTATGGTAGTGAATCATGGACGGTGGCGAAGCCGGAACAGAAAAGAATCCAAGTGTCTGAAATGTGGTGCTACAGAGGACTGTTGAGAATTAGGTGGACTGATAAAATAAAGAATGATGAGAGATTCTTCGCGGAATCAGCGAAGAAAGGAACCTATGGAAAACACTGACAAGAAGACGGGGCTGAATGTGTCAGGACATCAGTGAATAACCTCCAGGGTACTGGAGATGGTGTACAGGGTAAAAACTGTGAGGCTGACAGAGATTTGTTGAATACATCCAACAAATAACTGAGGATGTAGGGTGCAGATGCTACTCTGATATGAAGAGGTTAGCGCCGAAGAGGAATTCGTGGTGAGCCACATGCAAGTTCGCAGCTCGGACAGAAAACTGACATAGACAGTCTCGCCTGAGCATTCTGTGAGCCACATTGCTCGCGAGCGCGTAGATACTTCCGAGCACACAACATGTGCGACTTCACCGAACTGGGCGTCACTTCACGCTCGCATGATAAACCGACAGCCAGAGGTCCGCGCCGAGCGACTCACTAGCTGCATGTGGGCAACGTACATACTTGCAAGCAACGTGTTCGCGAATGGTTCATGGTCGCTCAGCTCGCAGATGTATACGCATCTTATCACAAAACCTTCCTGGTGGCGGTCATCCCCATATGTGGACGTGTAAAACTCATTCAGAGTTTGGAATTAATGCCTGTTTTCAGTTGATGACGCCGTTCAACGTCTCCTATAGTCATCAAGATCAAAGCGAGCTACAAAATGCTGTATCATACACAAATCTACAAGGCGCAAGAAGTGGAAATAAATCCTGCAGAATAAACGGTGTGAGACCCACTACGTGAGTACCATAGAAATTCCGTTAAATTTCTGTTACACGATAAGTCACACAAATTTGAAACTAACCGATTCATCTAAACACCTAGAAATTAAAATCACAAACAATTTAAACTGGAACCCAGACATAGAAAATGTTGTACGTAAGGCGAACCAAAGACTGTTTCATGGGTAGAACACTTAGAACGTGCAACGAATCTGCGACTTCGTCGAAATCTGACATGAAAATACAGATTAATTCTGACAACAAAATAAAAAAAGCAACCAGACAATGTTAATAATGCTTGACAATGTGATCAAACGTATCCGGACACCTGGCTGAAAATGACTTAAAAGTTCGTGGCGCCCTCCATCGGTAAGGCTGGAATTCAATATGGTTTTGGCCCACCCTCAACCTTGATGACAGCTTCAACTTTCGCAGGCATACGATCAGTCAGGTGCTGGCATGTTTGTTGGGGAATGGCAGCCCTTTCTTCACGGAGTGCTGCTCTGAGGAGAGGTATCGATGTCGGTCAGTGAGGCCTGACACGAAGTCGGCGTTCCAAAATATCCCAAACGTATTCTGTAGGATTCAGGTCAGAACTCTGTGCAGGCCAGTCCATTACAGCGATGTTATTGTCGTGTAACCACTCAGCCACAGGCCGTGCATTATGAACAGGTGCTCGATCGTGTTGAAAGATGCAATCGCCATCCTCGAATTACTCTTCAATAGTGGGAAGCAAGAAGGTGTTTAAAACACCAATGTAGGCCTGTTCTGTGATAGTGCCACGCAGAAAAAGAAGGGGTGCTAGCCCCCTCCATGAAAAACACGACCACACCATAACATCACCGCTATCGAATTTTACTGTTGGCACTACACACGACAGCAGATAAAGTTCACCGGGCATTCGCCATACTCATACCCTGCCATCGGATCGCCACATTGTATACCGTGATTCGTCACTCCACACAACTTTTTTCCACTGTTCAATCGTCCAATGTTTACGCTCCTTACACCAAGCGAGGCGTAGTTTGGCATTTACCGGCGTGATGTGTGGCTTATGAACAGCCGCTCGACCATGAAATCCAAGTTTTCTCGTCTCCCGCCTAACTGTCATAGTACTTGCAGTGGATTCTGATGCAGTTTGGAATTCCTGTGTGATGGTCTGGATAGATGTCTGCATATTACACATTACGACCCTCTTCAACTGTCGGCAGTCTCTGTACGTGTCCCTTTTCCAATTCACTATCACATCGGAAACAGTGGACCTAGGGATGTTCAGGTGTGTGGAAATCTCTCCTACAGACGTATGACACAAGTGACACCCAATCACCTGACCACGAAGTCCTTGAATTCCGCGGAGCGCCTTACTCTGCTCTCTCACGATGTCTAGTGGCCACTGAGGTAGCTGATATGGAATACCTGGCAGTAGGTGGCAGCACAATGCACCTAATACGAAAAACGTATGTTTTTGGGGGTGTCCGGATATTTTTGATCACATAGTGTATTTATTAGGAACAAATCGTACCGTTGCCGCTTTCAAACCGACAGATTCACCTTCAGAACACGTATTTCCATAAAAATTTTTTGATGAACTTCCAGTATCTGTTCATTTTAGTTACAATAAATGCTCATTCGACATACATTGCATTTAGTGTAACATCGACCGCCCGCGAATTTCCTGGCGCAACGTCTATGCCCACATTGTAACCTCTCTGACTGACACTGCCATGGTGCTGTTCTCTTTTGCATATAAGCATTCGCGCGGCCCAAATACCAAGATGTGTGTGTATGTGTGTGTTGGTCTACATTGTCTGCGCTTCCCAATTTCAGGAAATTATTACCTAGCATTTGGCTAAATATGCACTGCTTCGAAAGCAGTCATCGCTGCAAGGAAAAAGACGAAGTATTTTCTGTGTCAGTAACACAAAAATAATTCAGTTCATATCTCAGAAAGTTGTTTACGGTATGTTATTTTATTTTTACGTTCCATTCTAATAAAACAGTTTTTTTGTTCCTTTGTTCTTTCCTGTAAGGCACCACTATCCCAAGGAACCTTCGCTATAATCGACGAACATCACATGCACTGCATGATGAATTTGGAATACGTACAACGATCTGAAGACGAAATTGTCAGAATCCGATAACGGCGCTATTTGTTGCTAATGTATGGAATTATTAACAGTGGCCGGTTGCTGTTCTTACTTTACTCTAAGACTTGACGTAAACGTACACTACGCTTGTCCGTCCTCTTCTGGAGCATTGCTGCGCGGTATGGCATCCTTACCAGTAGAACTGACGGAAGTCCTCGCAACAGTTCAAAGAAGGGCATCTTGTTATGTAATAACGTCAAATATGGGAGACAGTCATTAAAGCAAAAGGCACTACCGCTGGGACGAAATTTCGACCGCCAATTTTCTCCTCTCGGTGAGAAAATATTTTGTTGGTCATCGAAGTAAAATAAAAGACACCAGAGTTCACGTGGAAAAATTTAAAGAGATCATTTCTCCCTCCTGCTTTTTGGAAGTGGAAGAGAAGAGAAATAGTCAAAATGGTTTTCTATGCGCCTGCCATACACTTAAGCTTAGTTGCAGAGTAATGAAGTCGATGTTTATAAAAATTAATGTGCGTTTCACATGAATAAAACAGGAGTCTTAGAGGCAATTGTCGCCCTTTTCTTTCGACGCTATGATGACAGAGAGATTTCTCAACGTTAAATTTCAAAACGGGTACAGTGAAACCGAAAGATGTAGGAAAGTCCTCTAATTGCTTCTGTTCAGCACAGATGATGTTTAGCCCCTATATTGCAGACCTGCAGGAAACACAATCAAGAAAGTTCGGGTATGCTGACGATTGGGCCCTCGCTATAAGATGTAGCACAATTGAAGCATCTGAAGATATCCTAACGAAAGACCTGAATATAATGGGTGAATATTTGCGTAAGTGGACACTTCAACCAAATGCTTCCAAAACAGAGGTTAGTTGCTTCCATCTCAACAACAAACTCGCAGGATAGGAATTCAACATTCGATTTGAAAACACCGTTCTCGGGTATAATAAAACTCCGAAGTACTTGAGCATGACGCTGGACAGAACACTATCTTTTAAGGAGTACCTAACAAAGACTGCCGAAAAATTAAAGACAAGAAACAACATTATTCAAAAGCTCTGTGGTACTACCTGGGGAGCAACGGCCTCCACTCTCCGCCCCTCTGCTTTAGCAATTGTATTCTCGGCTGCCGAATACTGTGCTCCGATTTGGCTAAACAGCCCACATGTAAAAAAGGTGGATGTTCAGTTGTATAACACTCTAAGGATGATTTCTGGAGTAATTAAACCCACACCAACGCAATGGCTCCCAATATTAAGCCACATCCCGCCGCCACACCTGCGACGTACTGACGCCCTTGTACGTGAATACAAAAACATCACGGGAAATCGAAGCCTGCCAATCCACCAAGACATTGAGGCTGCAAACACTAATAGACTTCGATCTAGGAACCCGCCAACAAGAACAGCAAGGAACTGTGTACAAGAAGGTTTCAGTATCACAAACGCATGGTCTGAAAAATGGAACGCATGACAAAATCATAACATGCCTTGCATCACACAAAAACCACCTGGGTTTGACCTACCACGCAAAACGTGGTCCACTCTAAATAGGATTAAAACTCGTCATGGCAGATGTGGTTACTCCCTGTATAAATGGGGTAAAATACAGGGTGTCCAGAAAAGGGCTTCCTGATTTCAAAATTAAATATCTCGAAAACAAAGATCGATAGAGGAATGCAGTAAACGCTATGTTTATTGTGAAAGCTGTAAGAAGTTTATACAGCAGTTTGAAATAATAGTTACAAAAGCTGCTAACAGATGGCGCTCTAATCGCCATACGTAATGCCTAGTATAAATTGTGATCCGAAGCCCAGAGCGATCAGTTCCACTATTGAAACGTGAAAGGAGGTTAGCGTACCGAAGGAAGAGATTAAAATCATGTACTCCATTGAACAACGCGTTTTTCTGGTGCTAGAGTACCACAGGTTAGAATAGAGTCCTACGGCAACAAGGTGAAGTTTTCAAGCACGATTTAATGTTCCAAAAGGACCCGATGCGAAAACCATTCGTACGCTCTCCGCAAAATTTCAACGAACAGGCAGTGTAACTGATGATCTAGTGGGGCATGTTGGCCGCAAGCAAAGCGCAGTTACGCCTGAAAATATCGCCACAGTTTCTGGAATTATTCAGCGAAATCCAATGTCATCCGTCCGTAGAATTGCATCTGAGACTGGTTTGAAGCCTTCCAGCACGCAGAAAATACTGAGAAAGAGCCTACACATGTTTCCATTCAAAATTCAAACGCACCAGGCCATACGCGTACGAGCTGTGCAACAAAGGGTTCCCTTTGCTAATCAGATGCTCACAATGATTGATAGTGAAGGATTTGATGTTGGCTGCATCTGGTTTACAGATGAAGCACACTTCCACCTGAAAGGATACGTGAATAAGAAGAACTGGCGCTTTTGGGGTTCCGAAAAGCCTTATTGGTGTGAAGCGAAACCCCTATATTCTTCTAAAGTTACTGTGTGGGCTGCAGTACGCAGCAGAGGCATTATTGTCCCTTTTTTCATTCGAGAAACGGTCACTGGTGCATGTTACGTTGCAATTTTGAAACAATTTGTCGCCACACAGCAAGCGTTAGAGGATCGACCAGGTACTGAATGGTTTATGCAAGATGGAGCCCGACCACATCAGACCGAACAAGTGTTTCGCTTTCTTGAGGAATACTTCGGGAATCGAGTCATTGCTTTGGAATATCCCAAATTTACTGGTGCAGGCATGGATTGGCCTCCATATTCGCCGGATTTGACTCCCTGTGACTTTTTTTTGTGGGGCATAGTGAAAGACATGGTCTACCCGAAGCATCCCGCCACGCTGGACGAGCTTGAATCGGCGATCTCTGTGGCATGTGAATCCATTTCGGTTGAGACTCTACCAAATGTGATGGCGAATTTCATTCTTCGTTTGCGCCACCTCTGTAGTGCCAATGGTGAACATTTTGAAAACATTGTGATGTGATTGTTTGCAAAGATTGTTTTCATACGATTATTTCACTTATGTATGCTGATATGAGCTGTACAGCGTACAGCGCCAACTGTTAGCAGCTTTTGTAACTATTATTTCAAACTGCTGTATAAACTTCTTGCAGCTTTCACAATAAACATACCGTTTACTGCATTCCTCTATTGATCTTTGTTTTGGAGATATTTAATTTTGAAATCAGGGAGCCCTTTTATGGACACCCTGTACTATCCCCTCAGTGTGACTGCGGAGAAAGACAGACCATCAGCCACATTGTTGAAGAGGGTTCCAGAAGAGCCTATAATGGGAGCCCCGACGACTTCCTGCTCGCAATTCCAGAGTCGATAGATTATATTAATAGACTTGATGTTTGTTTGTAATCCTTAAGCTTTGTTACATTAGTAATGTTTGTTTGTAATTATTAACGTTTGTTATATTAGTGATTTGTCTGTTTCTTTCTTCTGTGTCTATATTGCCATACGATAAATAAAATAATAAATAAACAGTTCTGTGGACCCCACTGAACCCCTTTAATGTTAAAAGAACGGTCAGCGTAGCATTTGGCTGGAAGTTGGGCCGCGCGTGGGAGACGGGGAGTCAACGACATTAGCGACGCTGGACGAGACGGGGTGGGGCGGCTCGGGTCGGGCACTGCCGCCTTTGGCGACCTCTGGAACCAGAGACCAGAGATATTGATTGCCACAGCGGCCGCTGGGCGTTGGCGGACGCTGGACTCCTGTTCGCGGCGCGATCTTAATTTTCGCGACGCGATCTTGATTTTCGCGACGATCCATTTCGCCAGTTCAAGTACAAGAAAAGAATGTCGTCACACTGTGAAATGACCTACTCGTATTTCCTAATGCAATCACCTGGCTGTGTGCTGCAAAATCGGAATGCGATGATAACAACGACGGAATATGTTCTACATATACGAGGGCTATTCCGAAAGTAAGGTCCGATCGGTCACGAAATGGAAACGACTATGAAAATCCGATAAAGCTTTGCACAGATGTGTTGGGTAGTGTCTCTAGTATAACCCCAGTTAGCATCACGTCGCTCTTCTCATTTCTGAGCTCGCAGTGAGTGCGTAAAGATGTCTAGAAAATAGTGTCTGCCGCCAAGTACGGGGGCCTGGTGAGAAATTTCCCCTGAAGCTATGCAGCTAACATTACATAACTGTCGTGCTGTTTCGTCTTCAAGACAATTCTCAGCCGCATTCTGCAGGGGCAATGAAGATGCTCCTGCATCGTTTTCAAATGGAAATGTGAGATTACCCACAATACAGCCCGTAATTGTCTCCCTCTGAGTTTCAGCTCAGGTCACATGAACCGCTGGTTATGAAGACAACATTTCGGCACAAGACAACGAGCCGTAGGCCAGCGTAGAGAATTGGCGGAGAGCACTGGCGGCTGCCTTCTATAGCGAGGGTATGGGAAAGTTGGTACAACGCTACGATACACGTCTAAGTCGGGTCGGCGACTATGGAGATAAGTAGCTGCAAGGTGTATCTAACTGTTGCAAATAAAACATTTTTGATTTTTACCGTGGTTTCCATTTCGCGACCTATCGGACCTTACTTTCGGAATAGCCCTCGTACATCACTACTCTCAGTTCACAATTAAGTGCATGGAAAAGGATTTACTGAATCACTTTCACACTATTTTTCTACAGTTCCATTCTCGAACGGCGAAAAGGAAAAACAAACACCTAAAACTTTCCGTTACTCTTATTTTATTACAATCATCATTTCTCCCTATTTAGATGGGTGTCACCAAAATACTTTCGCATTCTGAGGAGAACACTGCAGGTTAACACTGCGGGAAAAGATCTCGCCGGGTTGAAAAACGTCTTTGTTTTAAAGGGGGTAGGACGTCAAACGGGCCGACTTGGAGCAGGAGAGGCATCACAGGACATTTTAATTTCCACTGTCTATACTTTTACAAATAAATTCATAAAACTTTGTCAGCATGGCCAGGAAGGATTCAGGATTCACATTCATTGCAGTGGAAGTTCGAAAACATAACAAAATAATTTTTTTTTTACGTGTCAAATTACATCATTTTTTCACTTACTAATGGCTGCAGTTGTTGCTATAGGTACACTTTTCTTCATAAGTTAGAGAGGTTCTTCGACGAATTTTGCACAGCATACATACCATACTTACAGGTGTACAAAACTCTAGAATTTGTTTACTTTATGAAAAAAATGAATGATCTGTTTATTTTAAACTTCATGTTTAGAAAGAACACAAATTTTGTAGTTAATTACCTCAATTTTTACCACAGTTTTTAATAGATTTGGAAAATTCTAGAGTTTCATACACCTTTAAGTATGGTTTGTATGTTGTGCAAAATTCATCGAAGAATCTTTCTTACTTATGAAGAAAAGTGTACCTATAGCAACAAATGCTGCCATAAGTAAGTGAAAAAAATGATGAAATTTCACATGTAAAAAAAATTATTTCGTTATGTTTTAGAACTTCCACCGCTAAGAGTGTGAATTCTGAATCCTTCCTGGTCATGCTGACAAAGGTTTATGAATTTATTTGTAAAAGTATAGACAGTGGAAATTAAAATGTCCTGTGGTGCCTCTCCTGCTCCAAGTCGGCTCGTTTGACGTCCTACCCCCCTTAATGCTTCCCATCACAACTCGCGTATTATATCTATGACGCTCTCTCTCCTCCGCGATAATACCAAACGAGATGTCCTCCTCTGAACTTTTTCGATGTCCTCCGTCAATCAATTTGATAAGGATTCCATATTGCATAGCAATATACTGCCAGAGGACGGACAAGCATAATGTAGAAAGTCTCTCCAGTGGACCAGTTGGACGTTGTAAGCGTTCTGCTAATAAAACGCAGTTCTTAGTTTGCCTTCCCTGCAACATTATCTATGTGATTGCTCCACTTTAAGTTGCTCATAATTCTAATTCCTAGATATTTAATTGAATTGACAGCCTTTAGACTTGTGTGATTTATTGTGTAACCGAAATTTAACGGTTTCCTATGTCATGTGGATGTAAACAAACTTTACTTTGTTTAGAGTCAACGCCACTTTTCGCGCAATACAAATAAAGAGTCTAAGTCATTTTGCAATTGGGTTTGATCTTCTGACGACTTTACTAGAAACTTAATGACAGCATTATCTGCAAACAATCAAACTGTCTCCTAAATCATTTAGATAGATTAAGACAGCGGAGGGCCTGCAACACGTCCTTGGCGTTAAATTTGCGAGATAAGCTATTTAAGAAAAAGGACGAAAAGTTTTATCACCCGAAAAAATAAACTAACGTAATCTTTTCTTTCTGAGCAGGTCCTGCGACACATTGAAATACTCGTAATCGCGCCGCAGTATCGAAACGCGTAAGGGAGACAAAACAGAATGACGGTTGCATGCTGCCATCCTATGACGCGATTATTTCGACGCGGACTAAAATTGCAGATATGTATCTCCATAAAACCAAAACATTGATTCTGTTACTTTATTTTTTTCGAGGTAGTAATTAAAACTTTAAAGACTATCTCATGTATTTCTTTAAAACGGGTATACACAATGGTGCACATGAAGAATGTAGGAATTATAAACATGAAAGGAATGTTACTTCACCATCGTGCACTTCAGCTGCACTGCAACACTTTGAAAACGGGTAACTCTGGAAGAAGTCTGATAAGGTATCGAAAATCGGATATGTCGAAGGAATTTGATTCATTTGTTTCAACGTTTAATGAAATTTGCTATACAAAATTTATCAGTTAACACGACGGTATTTCTTTTTATTTTCGATATGTAATTCTACCCTACCTTGTAATCGTTAATAGCATTTCTCTCTTATCTTTTTTCTCTACGTGGTCGGTGTTGTATACCGAGTTTGGCAGTGTTAGTGGCATTTGGTGGGCAGATGCAGTCGCCATCGCCCCCCACCCCGGAAGGATTCTGTGTATCGTATCTGTCTGCGTCTATCGTAAATACCATGTTCAAGCGTGACGAAGGAAAAAATTAAACTTGTATTCCGGTAAATTATTACGAATGTAACCTTTCTGACAGGAAATCACAAATTCAGTCGCACAACTGAGACTACACACCACAGCAGCACAATTTGATTAGAAACCTCTTGAGACGAACGGTACCAAAACCATTTTGGAAACCTATAAATACGCAATCAATTTGAGTTCCCCATCGATAGCACCCATTACTTCTTGAGAATAAAGAGCTAGATGTGTTTCACAAGAAAATATTTTCTGAATCCGTGCGACTGTGTGTCAACAGGTTTTTTCCTAGAAATAATTCATAATGTTCGGCCGGCCGGAGTGGCCGTGCGGTTCTAGGCGCTACAGTCTGGAATCGCGAGACCGCTACGGTCGCAGGTTTGAATCCTGCCTCGGGCATGGATGTCTGTGATGTTCTTAGGTTAGTTAGGTTTAAGTAGTTCTAAGTTCTAGGGGACTGATGACCTCAGAAGTTGAGTCCCATAGTGCTCACAAGGGAACCTCCCCATCGCACCCCCCTCAGATTTAGTTATAAGTTGGCACAGTGGGTAGGCCTTGTGAAACTGAACGCAGATCAATCGAGAAAACAGGATGAAGTTGTGTGGAACTATGAAAAAAATAGCAAAATATACAAACTGAGTAGTCCATGTGCAAGATAGGCAACATCAACGATAACGTGAGCTCAAGAGCGTCGTGGTCCCGTGGTCCCGTGGTTAGCGTGAGCAGCTGCGGACCAAGAGGTCCTAGGTTCAAGTCTTCACTCGAGTGGACGGTTTATTTTAATTTTAATTTCAGACAATTATTACCTGTCCGTCCGTCCGTCCGTCCGATGCGAGGTAACTACGCCGTAGCATGAGGATGCTATACCTAAACAAACATCGAAACACACGACGTCAGTCGACAACAGCTCACGGAAGAGAGAGTATTCCTGCTAACGAGACTACCTGGCTGGCAGTTGACTGTTCGCTATTTTGGACAGGAGTGCATTAAATAGGTGAGATGTATTCCGTGGGCAATATGAGTCCAGCAAATATAGCTCGCGACTTCAATAACAAGGTCAATGAATATTTTCCGAACTGTAAGTTTGCGGTGCGGTCGCAAAACATCGACACTAAATTATAACAGTGAACAGAGACGTCAATCAACGAACGGAAAGATCATAACTTTGCGTAAATAAAGGAAGAAAAATTTTCACACGAGTGAGGACTAGAACCAAGGAGCTGTTGCTCCGCAGTTGCTCACGCTAACCACGGGACCACGGCGCTCCTACGCTCCTGCTGTCCTTGATGTTCCATATGTTGCACATGGACTACTCAGTTTGTATATTTTGCTTATTTTTTTCATAGTTCCACACAACTTCTTCCTGTTTTCTCGAATGATCTGTGCTCAGTTTTTCAAGGTCTATCCACTGTGCCAACTTATAAGTAAATCTGAGGGGGGTGCGATGGGGAGGTTCCCTTGTCAGAGCCATTTGAACACGATGTTCGAACACCGTATATGTTCCAAATTCCTACTACAAATCGACGACAGTGATATGGGTCTGTAATTGATCGGATTACTTCTTCTTCCTTTCTTGAGTATCCGTGTGGCCTGTGCCACTTTCCAGTCTTTATGTACAGATCTTCCGTCAAGCGAGCGGTTATATAGGGTTGGTAAGTATGGTGCTATTGTGCCAGCATAATCTGGAAGGAATCTAATTGGTATACAGTCCGGAGCAGAGGACTTGCCTTTTTTTAAGTGATTTACGCTGCTTGGCTACAGCGAGGATATCTACTTTGAAGTTACTCATCTCGGAAGCAGTTGAATTCTGGAATATTTATTTCATCTTCTTTGGTGAAGAAATTTCAGATAGCCGTATTTAGTAACTCCGCTTTAGTAGCACTGTCGTCGGTAAGATTACCATGGCTACCATGCAGTGAAGGTGTTGATTCTCTCTTGCCACTGGTGTACTTCACATATGACCAGCATCTCTCTCGATTCTCTGCCAGATTTCGAGACAGAGTTTCATTGTGGAAACTATTAAAAGCATCTCACATTAAAGTTAGCGCTGAATTCTGAGCTTCTGTGACACTCTGTTGTTTTAAATTTGGCATGCTTTATCATTGCTTCTGGCAACTTTCTAACACCTATTTTGCGCCAGCCTGTATTAGCCACATTGCAACATTGGTAAACTCTTTTTCACTAGAGAACAGAATTTACTTTTCACATAGAACAAAAAAAGGGTGGTGCAAAATAAGTAAAAAAAATGGAAATTTGTGGTAAGGACTATAGGACCAAAATGCTGAGGTCATCGGTCCATAGGCTTACACACTACTTAATCTAACTTAAACTAACTTTTGCTATGGTCAACACACACACGCACGCCCGAGGGAGGACTCGAACCTCCGACAGGGGGAGCCACGCGAACCGCGACAAGACGCCTCAGACCGAACGGCTACCCCACGCTGCTACAAAATAAATGGTAGAAAGTGTTGGTCTACTATGGTTTAATAGTATGCCGTAAATGGTTCTCTTCGTTATATTGCTGTATTGTAGCTCTGAAAATTTTATAGCTCAGGCGCTGACGACTCAATTCACATTTCAGAATGGTAGCACTAACAGTGGGACATCAGTACT
Organism: Schistocerca nitens; assembly: GCF_023898315.1. NCBI lineage: Eukaryota > Metazoa > Arthropoda > Insecta > Orthoptera > Acrididae > Schistocerca > Schistocerca nitens. The sequence goes on along the minus strand of NC_064621.1, from coordinate 433,747,787 downwards.
GTGAACCTACACGTTCAAGCTGCTGCTCCAATTCATCCATAAAAAGTCACTGTTTGGTGCACAATCTGTGCATTATTGGACCCATTTTTACTGAGAAACATGTCACAGAAGACAGATACAGACTAGTCCTGGAACATATATTTGTGCCGGCTGCACGACCGCGCCGAATGCTCTGAAACTACGGGTCTATCTAGGAAGAATCATTTCCACACCGTACTGCAAACGTCTCCCGTTTATTTTTATTTACTTCTTTTTTACTGCAAGTCACGTCAGGTCTTCGAAGGAAGAATTTAAGAATTTACTACAACCAGAAACATATGGCCCGATTACGCCAGTAGCGATTATTTTTTAGAGGTGCATATGGGGCCTGAAGATAGCATAATGAATTGTCGAAACTGGTAGCGAAAATAAAATAAAAGAACTTCTCAGTTTCTATGGCTGTTTGGAGAATTTCTTTGTTATATCTTCGTAAGACTCCAGACCGGAGGAGGGAGCATTATGGTCTGGGGAATGCATTTGTGGGATTCTCTGGGTTATCTCGTCATTATGGAAGGCACAACGGATCAACACAAGTATGCATCTATTTTTGGGGACCAAGGGGACCAAGTCCACCACTACATGCAGCCTGTTTTCCTTTGGTACAGTGGCATCTACCAGCAGGACAATGCACACAACTCACAATGTACGTGCGTGGCTCGAAGTGAGCCAAGAATGAGTTTAACGCACTCCCCTGGCCACCAATGTACGAGACCATCTCGATGGGTCTGTCGGCGCCATGGGTTCTCAACCACGGAACCTAGCGTAGCCGATCACAGCACTGCAGTTGGCACGGATCCACAATCCTGTCGGTACCTCCCAGTGCCACACCGACTTTCTTCCTCCACATATCTCAGCGATCCGCGCTGCAAAAGTGATTATTCAACCTTTCGACGGGTGGTCACATTAATGTGGCTGGAAAGTGTAGAAAGCACAGTTATTTCAATTCCTAATATTAAGCTGTTTCAGGTCAGCTATTGGGGGATTTCTTGCGCCTTGTATTTGCTGATGTACTGAGGCTCCAGTACCGAGATCTATGTGGTGGCGCTGTTCTCTCTGGAAACATCCAAGATCCAGCCAAGGAAAGTTTCGTTCCTAATGATTGTCTTTACTGTAATTACTACCTAATTGTTCTTAATCGGTTGCGTCTACACAAAATGAATATTGACTCAGTGCTGTTCCGTGCTTGCTGCACCAGTTTGTATCATACGTGATAAAACTAAACACGGAGCTAAAGTTTAATTAAATTTTTCTGAGGTGTATGATATTTTGTCGAAAACTGACATTCGGTGCCCGTCGCTGTACACAAAATGTAGGTTGACTCTCGCAGTGAAGATAACAGCAACCCGTGAGTGAGTAGTGATTTAAATCATACACACTGATGCGCCAAAGAAACTGGTATAGCCGGCTGGGGTGGTCGAGCGGTTATAGGCGCTACAGTCTGGAACCGCGCGACCGCTACGGTCGCAGGTTCGAATCCTGCCTCGGGCATGGATGTGTGTGATGTCCTTAGGTTAGTTAGGTTTAAGTAGTTCTACGTTCTAGGGGACTGATGACCTCAGCAGTTAAGTCTCATAGTGCTCAGAGCCAGAGAGCCAAACTGGTATACGCATGCATATTCAAATACAGAGATACGTAAACAGGCAGAATACGGCGCTGCGGTCAGCGACGCCTATTTAAGACGACATGCGTCTGGCGCAATTGTTAGATAGATTACTGCTGCTACAATGGCAGGTTATCAAGACTTAAGTGAGTTTGAAAGTGGTGTCATAGTCGGCACACGGGCGATGGGATACAGCATCTCCGACGTAGCGATGAAGTGAGGATTTTTTCGTATAAGCTTTTCATGAGTGTACCGAGAATATCAGGAATCCGATAAAACATCAAATCTTCTTGCACTAGATCAGTTTAATAGTCATTGGAGAAATTCTGTGAAAGAGAAACTGAGATATGCAAATACAGAGCTTGCTGTTATTCCTTGAGGACTGACTTCACAACTGCAACCTCTTGATGTCTCGACAAATAAACCAAGTGTAGGTAAGAGAGGAATGGAACAAATGGATGATGGATGAAACCCAACATGAATTCACGCCGAAGGGAAATTTAAAACGACCTGCAATCAAACAAGTGTGTTGATGGATAAAACAGTTGTGCTCTACAGTGAGACATGACATTGCTGTTAAATCTTTCAAGAAGTGCGGCATAAGTAACTCTCTCGATGGCAGTGAAAACCATCTTACATTGAAGCGCAAAAGAAACTGGTATAGTCATGAGTAATCAAATACAAAGATACATAAACAGGCAGAATACAGCGCTGCAGTCGGCAACGCGTATGTGAGACAACAAGTGTCCAAGTGTCTGGCGCAGTTGTTAGTTCGGTTACTGCTGCTACAATGGCAGGTTATCAAGATTAAGCGAGTTTGAACTTGGTGTTACAGTCGGCGTGCCAGCGATGGGACACAGAATCTCTGAAGTAGCAATGAAGTGGGGATTTTAATGTGCTACCATTTCAAAAGTGTATTGTGAATATCAGTAATCCGATAAAACACGCAAACGCCGAAACTGCCGCGGCTGGAAAAAAGATTCTGCAAGAACGGGACCAACGACGAGTGAAGAGAATCGTTCAACAAGGGAAAAGTGCTACCATTTCACAAATTGCTGCAGATTTCAGTCCTGGGCGATCAACAAATGTCAGCGTGCGAACCATTCAACGAAACATTATCGATATGGGCTTTCGGAACCGAAGGCCCACTCGAGTATACTTGATGACTGCACGACTCAAATGTTTACCCCTCGCCTGGGCCCGTCAACACCGACATTGGACTGTTGATGACTCTAGACATGTTGACGGTCGGGCAAGTCTCGTTTCAAATTGTATGTATGGGTATGGAGACAACTCGTTATAATCCATGGTCCCTGCATGCCAGCACGGAACTATTCAAAATGGTGGAGGCTCTTTAATGGTGTGGAGCGTGTGCAGTTGGAGTGATGTGGGACCTCTGATACGTCTAGATACGACTCTGACTGGTGACACGTACGTAAGCATCCTATCTGATCACCTGCATCCATTCATATCCATTATGCGTTACGACAGACTTGGGCAATTCTAGAAAGACAATGCGACACCCCACACTTCCAGAAATGTGGCTCCACGAACACTCTTCTTAGTTTAAACACTTCCGCTGGCCACCAAACTCCCCAGACTTGAACATTATTGAGTGTATCTGGGATGCCTTGCAACGTGCTGTCCGGAAGAGATCTCCGCCCTCTCGTACTCTTACGGATTTATGGAGAGCCCTGCAGGATTTATTGTGTTAATCCCCACCAGCACTACTTCAGACATAGTCGAGTTCATGCCACATCGTGTTGCGGCACTTCTGCGTGCTCGCGGGGGCCCTACACGTTATTAGACAGATGTACCAGTTTGTTTGGCTCTTCAGTGTATATAAAGAAAATGCTTCATACAGTCTTCATGAACACAAGGAGTCAGCACTGGAACAAAATGGCGCGGATTTTTCAACGTAAGTAACCAAAACATCTTCACTTTAATAATTTATTTACCTCGTTTAAAATCGTTGTAAGGCACAATTACACTTAACAGACACTGTATCAGATCTTGTTTTGGTTGTAGGTCACCACTACCCGAAGGAAATTTCATCATTTTGGAGAACAAAATGTGAAACCTAATATAAGAGTATCTTAACAAGCCGTATGTTGATAAACCTGTCGGTTCGAAGCCGGTAACGGTGTTATTTAAAAGACTAAATAGCATTATACAGCAGGTTGTTGTTATCTTCTCTTGAAGAGTCAACTTGTATTTTCTTAAGTGTCTTGTTATCTTGTAATGTTGGAGTAATAGTATTCATGAATTTCAATGTTAGTTGAACCAGTTTGTGGTTTTATGCTATGATACTGGACACTTTTATAGAATTTAATCGTAATATTCTATTCCTGTCGTTTTCATTTTTGAAAATATTGTACTTTTGAAATGAATGAATGTAAATTATTGTTGAAATCAAATTAAAATTGTAGTGTTTCCAATAGAATGTATAATTATTCTACTGTTAATTCAGTTGTTTTCACTCTTTTATTCCCCCTGGACCTACTTGCATTCCACAGTACGTTCCACCAGACCCTTCACACTGTTTTGTACAGTATGTATGTAGTTTAATACGTTGATGTAGATTCTAATTCCCCATATCGACGTCTAGACTGAACAAATATTTTCTGTTTCTCTCTTGTGTCCTCGACGTTGGCGAACAGTTAATAGCAAATATTTGTTAAAGCGAATGAAGGGCATCTGTGTGGAATCACGTGCTATCCACAAGGTGAGATATTATCGTGGTCGAACAGGATATCGGTTTAGTGGAGATGCAAAGACTTTCATTAACCATGAATTTCAGTACACAATCCAATGTTACCTTAGTGAGCAACCTTCAAGAATCTCAGGAGATGACAGCTAGAGATGACTGAAGCACTTACGTTGTCATGTACTGGTAACTTACTAGCTATGACCGTTATATACCGTTAATCCGTTTCTGTTTTGCAGAATCTGATAATTCGCCCTTATCTGCATTTTATTTATTTGCTGTTTGAATCGACTGTCCTGGGACCTCGCATACTTCTCGAATATAAAAACATTGTTCTGCAGTTTAGTGGCTAAACTAGTGAGTGCTGATAATATGCAGAGTTTATCTGCTGGCAACAAACATGTGCATCATTACAACGACACAAACTATGGAAAACTACGTGGCCAGTAGGCGAAGGTCGTACGAAGCATGACGACCTAAAAGTCAAGATAAATATCTGACATTGTCGGCTGGAGACCGATCTATCAATTCAGTTCAAGAAAGCTTCTGATATGAAGTTTTTTATTGACTTGATCGCACCATCTTCAGATCCACAGAGAACGGGTTATGAAATCATTCTGTGCGATAAACCGTACGAAACGGACTCACAATAAAAAGAGGGTAGAGGATTAAAAAATATAGTTGTGCCTTCCTGGCAAAACAGGGACATACAAATGTGGCACATTAAGAAGGACTGCATGCGTCTGGGATGCCTGGCCGCTGGGTGAGTGAAATGAAATGATCGTAAGGCATTGTTGGCCGGGAGACTCCATGCGGAGTGTTCGGCCGCCGGAATTGCAAGTCATTTTTAGCTGACGCCACTTCGGCGACTTGCGAGCCAATGATGATGAAATGATGATGAAAGACACACAATACCCAGTCATCTCGAGGCAGATAAAATCCCTGTCCCCGCCGGGATTTGAACCTTTTTGTTTATATAACGTATATAGACTTTTATGTACAAAATAACAATTTTCGTTTTATAAATACAGTTTGCATTTTACTTGTAGAGACGAGACAATCCATTCTTTGCTTTTATTTTTCTTTTACTGTCCAGGTAATTATTTCAAAAAATGGCTCTGAGCACTATGGGACTCAACTGCTGTGGTCATCAGTCCCCTAGAACTAAGAACTACTTAAACCTAACTAACCTAAGGACATCACACACATCCATGCCCGAGGCAGGATTCGAACCTGCGACCGTAGCGGTCGCACGGTTCCGGACTGCGCGCCTAGAACCGCGAGACTACCGCGGCCGGCTAATTATTTCAGTTGGTGCTTTTTTTTCTAATTATTGTTTCGAGAGTCTGTCAGTCTGAGTTCGTTAGTGGGTTCTCGCACTGTTTATTGTTGCAGTTTAGCTTTTTCTGAGTCTTTGTAAACTACATTTGTACGTGTGGCAAAAGGAATTTGGGATAAGCATTGATTGTACGATCTAGTTATTTACACAGAATAATGAATAAATAAGGCTATTTTATGGAAATTTTACTTATTACTAGTTATGTTATTATTATTATTATTGTTATTATTTTCATATATATTTTGAGTTGTGGATGTGCTCTATTCATTTTAAAATAATATTGAATTATTACTATCTTCTTATTAAATCTTGTATTAGAAAAACGAAGTGGGAGGCATTTTGCATTGGGTCTTGAGACCTTAGTGTCCCGGGACCCCGGATACCTTCTTCATTGTGGATGCACGTGTACGTCCGACCTCCTTTGGGAATCGGAGAGTAGCAGCATGGAAAATATGGACAGGGAGTGTGGATAGGTGGCGCTCGTTGGGAGTGTGGGTCGACCGTGAGACCTGCCGAGATAGTCCGCGCAGTTGCGGTAACACTGTGTCCCCGATGGCGCACTAACGCACCTGCCAAGTAAGCAGGAGATCCCGGATTCAAATCGATTCCGCATAATGTCCCGATGCAGCTGACATCAGTAATCCCTCCCCTCTCCTTTCCTTTCCTTTCTCCCCTCTCCCCCCACCTCCTTCAATTTAGATATAACTTCTTGATCTACCTCACTTGCACGACTGTTTTGCCACGAAGACACAGGTATATTTTTTTAATGTTCTGCCCTCTTTTATTACGAGTCCGGTTCGGTGAACCGAAAACAGACGTGAGGTTTATCGCACACCATTATCTCATTACCTGTACTTTGTGGATTGAATATAATTGTGATCGCTTCTCAGTTTTGGTTATTGATAACTTGATACCAGTGGCTGAGTTTAATTTGTACACCACAGCACTGAAGATGATCACTATGTGATCGAACATCGATTCTGCTAGCAATAAAACATCAATATTACGGCCAACGCTGACCTTCCTTTTAATTGTGCTCACAGCACTCCATGGAGTCGCCAATCAATAAAGTAAGTGCTGCTCAAATATTCCACATATCCTAACAAAACAAATAACTAGAAGACTTACAGGCATCAAGAAATAGTAAATGAAACAAGTTTATACGTTACATTAACTGACGAGGCCACATAACATCTCATTCCTTTCGGAGAAGCTGAATATCAACAAAGTACAAGAACCATCCTTATCTACGTGATACTAACGGAAGATGCCTATTGAAGATATGTCAGCTGTTTGTTTGCAAAGCTGTCTACCGAGAGGCGATCAAGGACGGGACAATAAACATCTCAATGACATCTCTGCTATCTGTTCCGTCGAGAGCTCTGGAGACAGACAAAGAAAATATTATTCTCATGTCGACAAGACACTGGGGTCCACAGTCTGTGTTACGGTGAGATCTTTGATGTTAAATCGAAGGAAAACTACGTTACCTCGTTTGGTCATAAACAATACACGCTTATCAAACGACAGCAAGCAGTTGATTCTTTACAAAGTCTTCTGTATGCCCTGACGTTCGCGACCTATTGTTTTTATTTTATTTTACTTTGTTGGTTTGTCAACCTGCCACATTTAACGACTTTACGTTGGATAATTTATTTTTTGAAACATGAGTCTTCAGATTGGTTTATACGGCCCGGCACAAATTCCTCTCCTGTGTTAACTTCTTCATTTCAGAGTAACACTTGTAGCCTACGTCCTCAATTATTTGCTAGCTGTATTGCAATCCCTGTCTTCCTCTACAGTTACCTCTAGTCCATGTAGGTCTCTTAAATGACGTAGAAAAATGATACACTTGTTTTCCACTTTTCTTCAATAAAGAAATTAAAAAAATATGTTTCAGGTTTTCATTTGACTCCCCATCGTAGCAAGGAGAGTAGCGACTTGCTTAACATCAAATCTGAGAATCCCTCAGCAGTAGCAAAATTGAAAGAATTCTCGTACAAAGTAAGCATGATTTCACAGCATCGCTGAAGCAAGGAAGATATCAAAAGTAGATTAGGATAGGTGAAGAAAGAATTTCTTCAACAAAAGATCGTTATGGTAGCCAGACGTTGCAATGGTAGTACGAATATATTGCTGGAGCCAGGGCCGTATCGAGGGGGCTGGCAAGGTGGGCCCCACCAAGGACGCAGGCGCATGCACACACAGGCAGCGCAGTAAATAAACGACTGTTTAAGAAAATCCGCCAGTTCTCCTAACCGACTGAATCCTACATTCCACCTAGGAGGAGAAGCATTTCCGTCTGCCTGCAAAGCTAAACGCACGCTGTTCGCCACAATGGCGTTTATACAGTGTCATTTCGTCCAAGTAGCATCATGAAGAAACAATTGCTACCGAACAGACGTATATAGCTAACATTGTTTGTATGGCAACATAGCGCCTGGCACAGGGAGCTGTCGCTAATGTTCAACAATGCAGATCTTGTTTCTATTGCTCTCGAGTGTGCAGCCGGTTGTATCGTCAGACGATACCTGTTGCGTCTAGTATCAACACCGGCCAAGCCAATGAAGGCATATTTTTCAGTATGGATGATAAACCGCTAGAGACAGAACAATGATGGTCACAAACGTTTTTCTTTCTTAGTTATATTCATAACGGTTTAATATTTAAGTTCTATAGTTTTTTCAAATCTGATTCATAATGAACCGTTTGTTTGTTTCTTTAAATTTGACATGGCTGTTTTCGTCGCCATTTTATATAAGTTCACCCTTTTTTTTATAAAACTTTATTGTTTTTTAATTTCAAAACCTTGTGAGAAAACCAGTTAATTGGAAACAAAGTGACAATGTAATTCTTTTTCTTTATAACAAAAAAAATTTAAACATAAATTGAGTAATAACACATCAAGAAGAACATCGTAAAACAGAGCAGATTACCAAATGGGCGTCCCCTCTCCCTAAGAGTTTATAGTTCACTTATATCTTGAACACAATAAACAGAAAATTATCTGCAAATAATCAGAAATGTTAACAGAATTATCATTATGATAGACGCCGTTCACACATACTAAGTACGAGGATAATCGCAAAAATAAGGTCTCCTATTTTTTTTTATAAGTTCATAGACCTGTTTATTTCTACAATGGTTTACATCAGTTTACAGCTTGAACATTTAGCTATTTTTCGACATAATAACCATTCAATCGTATTATTGCTGTTTAAAGTCTTCAATTAGCTCTCATTTAGATTACAATAATGGACAACTAGCGTAAAGCATTGACTCAAACTTTGGTGACTGTTTTTCAACTCTCATTACAAATGCAAGCTCTTTCACTGGGCAATATTATTGTTTTATAAGATTGCGATGACTGAAGGTCTCCTATGTTGGGCCAATGTGTTCCTGCAGGAGACTTTTTTAAATGGCTTTTGTTTTTGAGGCAGAAAGAGTAATGATTTTGATTACTGTGTCAGGTGTCATTTGAGCCAGCGATTTTTCCTATTTTACACTGACTCTGGTACTTCATAATATCATTATTGTAAAATACCTCAACTTTTACACAGACAGAATTTTGTACTTTCGTTGTTTTCTTCATAATCATTCTTTTGGTTTTAGCTAATGGAAAATGCCATTGAGAAGCAAGCTTTAATACATCAGCAACCTGTGATTTCCATTCATTCAGCTTCCAAGCCACACCCAGGTGAAAAACAGTTCCATGATTAGATAACGTATGTTCATATTCATCAGATGGTCTGTAAGGACGTCATGCCTCCTTGGCTCTTCTTTTTTAATTCTCCCAAATAAAGGTCTGGAGGTAGAAATGAGTAACATATAATTGAGAACAGTAATGGTATGCTTGTGACCGAGTCAGGAACATTAGTTAGCAACCTGTCCGAGACTATTCCTACAACAGCGCTGTTTTTATTTTGACCAGCATATCCGTATGCTACCAGTCGAAATCAGTATCGTTCACATGATGATGTAAATCTGATGCAGTGACATAGGAATTTCATGTACACTCTTTTTCATTCCAGGAATAAACAAATATATTGTCCTTAGCCATTGATGCCCTTGAATGGCCATGAAAAGTTGTGAAATTGTACACTAACAACTGTCTGCTGTAACATACCGCTTAATCCGGAATACGGGGCAGAGATGCTGCGACATTAAGATTGTTGCTCGTTGCTTGACTTGTGTGATTATGAATTCACTGCTTGCAAGACGTGAACCCGTCTCTTGCACGACCAAGAATTTAGTGCACTGTGACACGAACACATGGAGAATTTTCAAGCATGTTGTGTTAGTGATATACTTCTACACTGAACTGATAACTTGAACTCATTTTCATAATTTTTTTTCACTTGGAGGGTTCGATATTAGGGGCCTCACTTGCAGAATGAGAGTCTTTGCTATTGCGCTCCCCTTCACCGCGTGGCTCAGCTTTATCACTTCGGTATGGCTCTGTTTGGGGCAAGGCATTCTGCCATTGTATCAAAGAATAAGAGAAACATGATTCGTCGTAAAATCACACAATGGAAGTACTTCAAGTATAGCGGTGAATAAAAAAAATTAAAATTAAATGGACTGATAAAGTGTGAAATAAAGACGTACCAAAGAAGAATGGAGGAAGAAGAAGTTTATGCAAGGTAAATACCAAAATGAGGAACAGGTTCGTCGGACATCTGCTACGACTTTCAAGAAAAGTTATTTGGCCCCGGAAGTTTAATAATAGTAAGGGCACTCAGAAAATACTTGATAGATCATAGAGGAAGTTGGGTGCAGCAGCTACAAGCAGTTGAAAAGATTAGCACAGTGTAGGAAAAGATGGACGGCAACTTTAAACCCCCTGAAACACTGATGACTGGAAGCTACAAATTAAGAATGTAATAATAAAAATCATTACGTAAACACTCAAAGTGATTTATCATGACAAGCGACCAGAGCATATTTTCTATAAGTTATATACGATACAAGTTTTAACATGTCTATCGGAAATACTGCATAAAAGTGTTCATTCTTTGCAGGTGGAGCAAAGCTTTGAATCCGAGAAAAGCACTTTAATTTCTACACAGCGACCCTACATTTAGACCACAGCGCCAGTTGGACGTCACATGGTGACGTCAGGGGCATACACAAATGATAACATACCAGTGACGGGGACTGCAGGCAAAACGAGCAGCTATTCGCGTCAGTCCTTTAATTCTTCATGAGGGTCGCCGGTATCGATCACGAGGGCAGTCGAGGGCACTCGAGGAGCCAGGGGCCACCGTGCCATCGATATTCCAGCCGTGCGTGGGCGCTCGGGAAGTGCTTTTAGCTCCATCTCTCCTTACCGCCACCAGCAAGAGATACACTGACCAATAAAACAACCAAGAAGTGAAGAGAGAATGAAATGAAACTTTGCAGGTTGGGAGAGTACTGATGTTATTCCAGTGTTTACAGCATCGATTAAAACTTACAAAGAACTAGACCCAGGCACTACTGTTTCCAAATGATTAACACTTACTTCCACTGAAGCAGATTCAATTTTTCCCAACTGTTACAAACTGCACTCTCATTTTCAATACCATAACACATTTACTTGCTTAGGTTGCCTAGTCGATTCTGATTCATTATTTAACACAGATGCCAAATCAAAACGATTTTCCTCTGCATTCAAAACACTATCATACCTTCCATTAAAAAGAAGCTCAGTATTAATTTATCCCCCTTGATCCCTTGTTTCTCTGCAAAAATTTTTCTTAAGAGCATTTCTATACCATGACGCTTAAAACAGCCTCCAAATAATTTATCATTTTCCGTTACTGCCTTCATTCCACATATTCTCTCTTCCCTTACTTCTCTGCTACTTTTACTACTACTACTACTACTACTATAATTTATTTTGTTTCTCAGACGTTATGTCTGGTTAAAAATGGAAAGTGACGTGGACCTTGATCAAGCGTGACTTCCTTTTAACTGTACGGTATATGTTACATTGCATTTAGGAACTTTTGGGTAATTGAACATGTATCAATAATTACAGATTTCTGTAGTTGTATATATATCTTTGGATGTAGCTGTATTGCGTTGATGTACTGGTGGATATTGTGTGGTATGACTCCTGTAGTTGACAGTATAATTGGTATAATGTCAACTTTATCCTGATGCCACATGTCCTTGACTTCCTCAGCCAGTTGGATGTATTTTTCAATTTTTTCTCCTGTTTTCTTCTGTATATTTGTTGTATTGGGTACGGATATTTCGATTAGTTGTGTTAATTTCTTCTTTTTATTGGTGAGTATGATGCCAGGTTTGTTATGTGGTGTTGTTTTATCTGTTATAGTGGTTCTGTTCCAGTATAATTTGTATTCATCATTCTCCAGTACGTTTCGTGGTGCATACTTGTATGTGGGAGCGTGTTGTTCTATTAGTTTATGTTGTATGGCAAGTTGTTGATGTATTATTTTTGCTACATTGTCATGTCTTCTGGTGTATTCTGTATTTGCTCGTATTGTACATCCGCTTGTGATGTGATCTACTGTTTCTATTTGTTGTTTGTAAAGTCTCCATTTATCTGTTGTGGTATTGGGATCTTTAATAATATGCTTGCTGTAATATCTGGTGTTTATTGTTTGATCCTGTATTGCAGTCATGGATCCTTCCTTCTCACTGTATGTATTGCCTTTTCTTAGCCATGTGTTGGATGCATCTTGATCAATGTGTGGTTGTGTTAGACGATACGGGTGCTTGCCATGTAGTGTTTCCTTTTCCCAATTTACTTTCTTCGTATATGTTGATGTTATGTGATCTAAAGGGTTGTAGAAGTGGTTATGAAATTGCAGTGGTGTAGCCGATGTATTTATATGATTGATTGCTTTGTGTATTTTTCTAGTTTCTGCTCGTTCTATAAAGAATTTTCTTAAATTGTCTACCTGTCCATAATGTAGGTTTTTATGTCGATAAATCCCCTTCCTCCTTCCTTTCTGCTAAATGTGAATCTTTCTGTTGCTGAATGTATGTAATGTATTCTATATTTGTGGCATTGTGATCGTGTAAGTTATTGAGTGCTCCTAGATCTGTGTTACTCCATTTCACTACTCCAAATGGGTAGGTCAAAATTGGTATAGCATAAGTATTTAAAGCTTTTGTCTTGTTTCTTGTTGTCAATTCTGTTTTCAGTATTTTTGTTAGTCTCTGTCTATATTTTTCTTTTAGTTCTTCTTTAATATTTGTATTATCTATTCCAATTTTTTGTCTGTAACCTAGATATTTATAGGCATCTGTTTTTTTTTCCATCGCTTCTATGCAGTCGCTGTTGTTATCCAATATGTAATCTTCTTGTTTAGTGTGTTTTCCCTTGACTATGCTATGTTTCTTACATTTGTCTGTTCCAAAAGCCATATTTATATCATTGCTGAATACTTCTGTTATCTTTAGTAATTGGTTGAGTTGTTGATTTGTTGCTGCCAGTAGTTTTAGATTATCCATGTATAGCAAATGTGTGATTTTGTGTTGGTATGTTCCAGTAATATTATATCCATAATTTGTATTATTTAGCATGTTGGGTAGTGGGTTCAGAGCAAGGCAGAACCAGAAATGACTTAATGAGTCTCCTTGGTGTATTCCACACTTAATCTGTATTGGCTGTGATGTGATATTATTTGAATTTGTTTGGATATTAAGTGTGGTTTTTCAATTTTTCATTATTATGTTTAGTAACTGTATCAATTTAGGATCTACTTTGGATATTTGCAATATTTGTAGTAACCATGAGTGGGGTACACTATGAAAAGCGTTTTGGTAATCAATGTATCCGTAGTGTACCGACCTTTGTTTAGTTTTAGCTTGATATGTCACCTCTGCATCTATTATCAGTTGTTCTTTACATCCTCGTGCTCCTTTGCAGCAGTCTTTTTGTTCTTCATTTATAATTGTGTTCTGTGTCGTATGTGTCATTAATTTCTGTGTAATGACTGAAGTTAATATTTTGTATATTGTTGGTAGGCATGTTATGGGGCGATATTTTGCTGGGTTTGCTGTGTCTGCTTGATCTTTAGGTTTCAGATAAGTTATTCCTTGTGTAAGTGTATCAGTGACTGGGTATGGGTCTGCAGTGTAACTGTTAAATAATTTAGTTAGATGTGAATGTGTTGAGGTGAACTTTTTTAGCCAGAAATTTGCTATTTTATCTTTTCCAGGGTCTTTCCAATTGTGCATAGAATTAATTGCTCGGGTGACTTCATGTTGCAAAATTATCACTTCAGGCATTTGTGGTATCATCTTGTATGTGTCTGTTTCTGCTTGTATCCACCGTGCATGTCTGTTATGTTGTACCGGGCTTGACCATATGTTGCTCCAGAAGTGTTCCATGTCTGTTATGTTTGGTGGATTGTCTATTTTAATATGTGTGTTATCTATTGTCTGATAAAGTTTCATTTGGTGTGTGTTGAATGTTTGGTTTTGTTTCCTTCTATTTTCACTTTTTTTTGTATCTTCTAAGTCGTTTGGCCAATGCTTGTAATTTCTGCTTCTTTTCATCTACTTGCTCTATCGCTTCTTGTTGTGAGATTTTACCTACCCTTTTTCGTTTTTTGTCTGATATTTCATTTCTTATAAATTGTGTTATCTGTCCAGTGTCTTTTCTAAGTTTTTCTATCCTGATCTGTAGCCTGTGTTGTCATGCTGGTTTTCTGGGTTTCTTCTGTGTGTTGGTTGGTTCTGATCTCTGCCTAGTGTGTATGTTTAGTGTAGTGAGTGCTTCTATTAACCAGTAGTTGTAACTCTTCCATAGTTGTATTTTCATTTATTTTGTTGTGTATGATTATGTTGATAGTTTTTATTGTTGTTTCGACTTGTGGGTTATTTGGGGGTCTATGCAAGAATGGTCTAATGTCTGTATTTGTGTCTTTGTATTATATATATGTCAGCTGAAATTTTTCTTCTATATCTAACATCTGTGTCATCTGTTCTATTTGTGCTTGTTCTGGTGGCTGTCTTAAGATTTCGTTTTCCTCTGATTGTTTAACTGATGCATGTTGTTCTTTGTTTGTATGCTCTGGGATGTTTGAGTCCATTACTGTATTTTCTTCTTCTTCTTCTGATTGCACATTATTTTGTTCCAGTATTTGTTGTACTTGTTGTTTGATGTTTTCTAATTCTGACTGGGGTATCCTGTTATTTTTGATTATTACACGGATCTGATCAGCTAGTCATTGTTCTGTTAAAAATTTTAATTCTGGGTCTCTGGTAATAAATGTGTATACTTCTGATCTGTATCCAGTTGTGTAGGTTCCTAAGTTTGTTGCATGGTAATAACAGAACATGAGGAGTCAGTTAACTTCATCCGACCATCTCATCCTCTGTCTTTGTTTTCCTTCTAGAGTGGTTGCAGGAAGCATATCCTGCAAAACACCTCTATTTGGATTTAAATCATTTTCCGTGTGGCTAGCAGTGTCGTTACC
Organism: Schistocerca nitens; assembly: GCF_023898315.1. Lineage (NCBI taxonomy): Eukaryota > Metazoa > Arthropoda > Insecta > Orthoptera > Acrididae > Schistocerca > Schistocerca nitens. The sequence continues at coordinate 433,732,662 of NC_064621.1, read as the reverse complement.
ATTGTGGACGGGCATAGGGTTCAAGCGTCGTCCCCGACCATGACAGCACTTGTCCGAGGCTTCATTAGTTCTGTCCTGAACCAACCAATCACACTAAAAGGGGGTTAGCCCTATTAGTGGTTTGTTCTTTTCGTCGCCTTTTCCGACTGGCAGAACATACCGGAGGCTTATTCTTTTCCTGGGCCTCCACGGGGTTTATTATTATTATTATTATTATTGCTATTACTATTATCACTATTAGGCTTTTTCCTTTGGCTTCACCAACATATGCATTTGACACGCCTCCTCCTGCCCCTCTCTGTGTACATCTCTTCCCCCTCTGTCTGTCCATCTCATCCTCCCACCTCCATCACCTCCTCCTCCTCTCTTTCTCCTTTTCCTCCACCGTCTGTCTCTGATCATACCTTCGTCCTCTCTCCTCCTGACCATGTCCCCCTTCTCCTCTCCATTGCCATCTCTACATTCCCCTTTTCTTCCTGTCCCCAGCCAGTCTCATCGCTATATGTAGCTCCTGAAATACAGTTCAGTTAAGCAGGCTGATACTGCTTCCACAACGCAGGGAAGACTATGTGTCAGGTGACCATGCAAAGCAGGTCAAAAATGCATGCAAATACTACTACAAAACAACATGCATGTCATGCAGGGCAACGTACATATCGGGGCCCAGAAAACCTTTCCTTGTACCTGATATGTAGGCTACCCTGCAAAGCATTTTGATTTGGTAGGCCAATACTGTTGCCAAACAACATACCTGTCGTACAAGGATGCCTAGACGCCAGGGCTGGAAACACACGTTTCTCCCATATCTCTGCTCCTGTCCATGCTAGGAGATTATATTCGTCAGACCTCTTGTTTCTGTGCCGAATTTGGTTATAACTGATCCAAGGGTTTGGAAGAAAATCTCAGACATACATACATACATGCATGCACTCTGCATATATAAGGCCCTCTGCATATACAGGACTTAGCAGCATCAGCTTACTTATCAGTTTCATGTTGCACCCACTCTGGCCTGGATGCACACACTAATTCAGTTGGTAAGGGTGTCAAAGCCGTTGTATCTTCTCTTGACTCAAGCTGGCCTACATCACTGGTGCTCGATATGCCAGATGTCATACTGGAATGGACATGACATCCAAACTGGTCCCACATATGTTCTGTCAGGGACATATCTGGGTAATTGCTGGCCATAGGAGTGCCTCCACACAACGCAGACAGTTCATACAAGTATGTACCATATGTGAATAACCATTTTGTGTTGAAAATTGGCACAAAAATACTGTCATATAAGGAGTAACACATGAGGATGCAAAATATCTGTGATGGATCATTGTGCCGCCAGAGTTCTCTCTGTCACAACCAGCTGTGACCTGAAGTCAAACCCAATGGCTACTCCCCTCCCCTGCAATGATGCCAGGCATTGTATGACTGCCTGCAATGCAATGCCAGACTGCCATAGATCAGCGATCGCTGCTCCCAGTCACTCCAGCACTCCAAAAGCAGTCATTTGTGTTGTAGTGTTACTGGCAGCCTGTGCGTGGGACTGTAATTCCCTAGTCCGGCTACTACTAATCTCTGACCAATGGTGCGAGGTGACGAAAAATGCTGCAGGGAGTCCATTACTTGTTCTCATACGACAGGCGGAGATGTGAAGGGACTGCAGTGTACCTGCTGCTCAACACACTATGCCTCGCCTCCCCTCACAGCCAGGCCAAATGGAGACCCAGAATGACGCTCCTTTAAAACTCTGTTAGGTGCTGATAACACTGCCTCACACGAGTACACATCAACTGTGTATCATTCGTAGTATCACTCAACATCTAATGCTGCTCACGTCCATTATATACCTTACCAGGTCTGGTAACAACACCAAGCATGAACAACATTAACGTACTCTGGTGGCCGTTCTACCTGTCACAGAGAAATGAAACTCTAAATTATTTACATATCCGCTGAAAGTGTGTACTCGTACGAAGTTACATTGAAATCCGACTATGCCTTCTGTGTACTTCAATTTTTTTGTCTAGTATATATATATATATATATATATATATATATATATATATATATATATATATATATATATATATATATATATATGCGAAGAAAGTCAGACAGTACTCTTCTCCTGATATGAAAAAAAGTAATCGCCTATTTTTGCCTCGCACCGTATTGCTCCACTTCTACCTCGTGGAGAACTAGATGAGAACGAGGATTCTATAAAGACATCGCACGCTGTCTTGGATACGAAATGAATGGTGCAGAAAGAAGTTAATATGAACTTTGCCTATGGCTGCCGTCGACATCCAAAGCGATTTATTCTAACTTCAAAACTAGAAATCATCCTCGGAGAGGATTGAAGGATAGAGGCGAGGCATAACTGTGCAACAACTAAGTTTGACAATATTTCCCATGACTCTCTATCTAAGGAATATTCATTTTCTCGAATACTCCCAAAACCACATTTATATACGTAGTTTGTGCCTGACAGTACTTGAGATAATGCTGCAGTTACCCCCTTTCTGGTTCTACATTAATTGCGAATGGTGCAGGGCAAGAACGATTTTACTCAACTGCCCATATAAATTTGAATGCGAACATTTTAGATCAGGCTTTACCGTGACGGGCCGGCCGATGTGGCCGAGCGGTTCTAGGCGCTACAGCCTGGAACCGCGCAACCGCTATGGTCGCTGGTTCGAATCCTGCCTCGGGCATGGATGTGTGTGATGTCCTTAGGTTAGTTAGGTTCAAGTAGTTCTAAGTTCTAGGGGACTGATGACCTCAGCAGTTAAGTCCCATAGTGCTCCGAGCCATATTTACCGTGACTGTTACTGACATCGAATGAAACAACAAGTTTACTGCTACCAGTCACTCAAATGAAATGTCGTGCGACGACGGTCTCTCGTCGGGTAGACCGTTCGCCTGGTGCAAGTCTTTCGATTTGACGCCACTTCGGCGACTTGCGTGTCGATGGGGATGAAATGATGATGATTAAGACAACACAACACCCAGTCCCTGAGCGGAGAAAATCTCCGACCAAGCCGGGAATCGAACCCGGGCCCTTTGGATTGACAGTCTGTCGCGCTGACCACGCAGCTACCGGGGGCGGACGTTTATTACCTCCACGACGCGTTTCGAAGCTTTAAACGTCTAGCATCAAGTGGATTTACATTTGATAGTGTCACATATATGTATGTTTCCAGACGCCATCTTTGTTTACAAAATATGACAGTTTACATGTGATGTGTTACGACAGCGAAAGAGACATGTGACCACTGGAAACAGTATCAGAAGCTCCTCCAAAAGATCATAACACAACAAGCACATATGTGATACTAACATTTGTAAATCCATCTCATGATGGAGGTTTAAACACTCGAAACGCGTCGTGAAGGTAATAAACAGTAAACTTCGTGTTTCGTTTAGTGCCCATATGAGCTCGAATCTTCCTGAATTTCTTGTCTTGGACATTTCGTGGCTCATATGTGGCAGAATGTAGTATACTCGTATTGTTGGACTCTTCTTCGCAGATTAGTCTTGCACTTTCAACAGCAAACCTCTCCGCGACGCATTTCGCCTCTCTTGTAACGCCTAACACAGCAGCTTAATAAGCTTTTCACGATGCTCTCGCTGCTAGTAAAATAACCCATGACGACCTAGGTGCTATTCACATTAAGGCGATACGATGTGCACAAGCAACCCACGTTGTCGGTGCGCATAGAAACACAATGGAATCCACTTAACCAGTCCACTCTCGGACGACAGCGATGCGTCATCGATATGTATATCTATAGTTCCGCCCGGGGCAGTACGGAATGCGACTCTCTCTAGCGTTCTCGTATTGTACGATACACGGGGAATGATATTTCAATCAATCCGATTTGCCTCAAAAATTGTTTTACGTAGAAGATGCAAACCTACATCCGCTTCTGTAATTAGTTTCTCAGTAAAGGTTTTCCATTTTGCACAAAAAATAGAAACCACTGTTTTGAGTTTCGTGTGTGTTCTCCACTACGCAGTTCTTCTCATTCAATTCTGATAAAACTATTCCGTGTGTGTGAAAAAAAACCGCATCTTATAGCCATATATCACACTTTTCGTTATTATTCATGTTACTGTGATAGTTCAAAAGTAAGGTACAGGACCGCGCATGTTTTGAAAAGCTTGCAGCGAAAAATGCATTCACTATGGAGTTTAGTTTGGCGCTTTCTACGGCATATATCGTTGCATAAGAAATGTAAATAACATATATGTATCGCCAGTGACCGCAGAGCACTTCGTGCACTCGTCCACCGCGGCGTTCGAGGTCATAGCACAAAGTTATAACACCTGATGGGGGGCATATAAAAGCCCGAAACCGGTCGTGTTTTAAATAATAAGAACCTTACAACTGAACCGGTATTTTCAACTTCTGCTGTAATGCTCAGTTGCGGATCTTCCTCCGACAAGATTGTTTGTATGTATAAATTGATTTGAGCGCTGGAAAAAGTCATTCCTCTTTCCAGTCAGCCGGCCGGTGTGGCCGAGCGGTTCTAGGCGCTTTAGTCCGGAATCGCGCGACTGCTGCGGTCGCAGGTTCGAATCCTGCCTCGGGCATGGATGTGTTTGATGTACTTAGGTTAGTTAAGTTTAAGTAGTTCTAAGTTCTAGGGGACTGATGACCTCAGATGTTAATCCCACAGTGCTCAGAGCCGTTTGAACCATGTTTTCTTTCCAGTCTCTAGTGTTGTTGCCTCTGGATCACGGAGTCCCAGGTTCGATTCCCGACCGGGTTGGGGATTTTCTCTGCCCGGGAACTGGGTGCTTGTGTCGTCCTCATCATTTCATAGTCATCATCGTCATCATCATCATTTTTCGTGATAGTGGCTAGACTGGACTGTGTAAAAAATGAGACTGTGCAGAAATTGGAACTTTGTACGGGCGCTGATGACCGCGCAGTTGAGCGCTCCACAAACCAAACATCATCATCATCTTTCCAGTCTCGAATAAATACACCTTGGCGTTTGGCCACGACTAGCTAGGACACGCTACACCCTGCGTTATGACGGCGCGCAGCGCTATGAGGAGCTGTCTCGTGTTGCTGCCGATACAAGCTGGAGCATTCGCTTGCACGTGTTCTTTCAAGCTGGAAAGACGTTTTGAACTTTGCATTTCTTTCTGTGTTGCGTGTAGCCAAAATGTTGTTCACACAAGAGGACTGTTCAAAGATGATCTCTTTCGAAACTTCCTGGCAGATTAAAACTGTGTGCCAGACCGAGACTCGAACTCGGGACCTTTGCCTTTCACGGGCAAGTGATCTACCGACTGAGCTACCCAAGCACGACTCTCGCCCCGTCCTCACAACTTTACTTCTGCCAGTACCTCGTCTCCTACCTTCCAAACTTTACAGAAGCTCTCCTGCGAACCTTGTAGAACTAGCACTCCTGAAAGAAAGGATATTGCGGAGACATGGCCTAGCCACAGCCTGGGGGATGTTTCCAGAATGAGATTTTCACAGGGTAGGAGAGAGGTACTGGCAGAAGTAAAGTTGTGAGGACGCTGTGTGAGTCGTGCTTGGGTAGCTCCGTCAGTCCGCCTCCTTTATCCGCGGAGGAGCTCGGACTTGTTTACGTCCCGGCTGCGAACGTTCGCAGAAGAAGCGGTGTTTACACCGTCGTCACCCGCGTGTGTTACTATTTGAATCGAAAGCAATGGCATGCAATTTCCGAAAATCCACAATACAGTTCACGTTCTGTAACGAGTATGCAAGACCAAAGGCTTTCGAAATCGAACGTTTCTTGAGGGACGAAGTGCATCTTAATTACACTGAGATTATTGCAATTCATTTATCAATCGTGAGCAGCACTCTTTACGTAAAGATGACTGACGACGCAGCATGCAATAGGATCATTGAAGCCGCCGACACTCTGATGGTCATATTGGCGAAGTTTTAGTCGCTCATTCGGGCCTGGGCGTGCGTACGATTCGAGTCTTCGAGCTCCCTTTCGAGGTACCCGAATCATTGGTCACTGAATCACTCCATCCATATGGCAGAGTTATTAGTCATACGGCCGAATGTTGGGCAAGTTTTAGCACGTATCCAGTGCTCAATGGTGTCCGACAGGTGCGAATTGCCCTTACGAAACATGTGCCATCGTACATAAATATCGGCGGCTGTAGAGTTATTGTCATCTATGATGGACAGCCCCGGACATGCTCCGGGTGTGGTGGTGAAGGACATTTTCGATCTGGGTGTATGCAGAGGAGACTCGTGCAACTCCCCAGCGGAGACTTCTAGAATCCGACTACACCAACGTCACTGCCGATGACTCACGTGACGGCCCTTCGCGGGGAGGTGACGCCGAAGTCGGAGCGCACTATCAAACTGACGCCGCAGTTGATTGAGGCGCCTTCGGACCCCACTGAAGAAGGAGTGGCTCCGACCAACCTCCAATCCCATACACTACAGGTGGTGCAGAAAGAGGATGATAGCATCACAATAGGCATGGAAGCTGAAGTGCAACGGTCCCAGGGCGTTGTGGCGGCGGCGAGAACGCAGGAGATGCAAGGTTCGCCCACACCAGAGGCCGAAGTTAGGGCCCGCAAACAACGTTCGCCAAAGCGCCGCAAGAAGCGCCGACCAAACTCTGCGGAGACGCTCCCTTCTCTTCTTGGGAGCCCAGATGAGTCTAACACTATGGACCTGTCTGACTTGGAACCACAAGCTTCGGATGTCGCAGACCATATGAATTCAGACAGTGAAAAGATGTCATGTCGTTCAGACGACGCATCCGCTCAGGGGCCTAATACCCCTTCTGCGGCGGAGTCAAAAGCTGCGAAAGAACAACAGATGTCACACATCAATGCCGCACAGAAAAATTTGGAGCACCCCATTAATATCAGCTGGTATGTGCAGGACGACGAAATCACCGATGCGGACCATTCTATTGGTGGGGACTTGCATTCGTCCGCATCTCAAGAAACCTAATGCTGCAGGGACACGTCCGTCGGGCGACCCTCTGCGGATGTGCAAAGGGACTATCGATACGGTGAAACTTTGTCATTTTAACATCATGTGGAGATGACAGCTACTCGACCCCAGGCATACCGAATAGGGACAGTGAATGTAAATACAATTAGATCGCCCGTGAAACAGCAGTTGTTTAGGGACATGGTATACGCGTCGGATGCGGATATACTGATGGTGCAGGAAATTTACATTCCTGAGTTCCAGGAAGTACATGGATACATCTCCTACACCTCGCCGCACTCGAACAACGACAGTGGAACGGCGATATTTAGTCCGGGACGGGATTTCGGTTCGCGACCTGGCTTATCTACCTTCGGCACGAGGACTGGCGATAACTGTTAATGGAATTCGCATTCTCAATGTTTACGCCCCTTCCGGCTCAGACAACAGGCGGGCGCGTGCGAGATATTATTCGGAAGAGATTGTGCCCTTATTTACCGGCAGATTCGATCATTTCATTATAGGTGGTGACTTCAATTGTGTTTTAGCCCAAAAAGACCAGACTCCACATTACAATACCTGTCACGAATTGTATGTGCTATGCCGGGATCTGGAGTTACGCGACACCTGGGACATGATTCATAGGAACCGTGAGGGATATACCTTTTTTACCAGTCACTCGGCGAGCAGACTCGATCGAATATATGTTTCGGTTGGCCTACAGGATAAGGTGGTCGACGCGGAACGATGGCCTGCGGCATTTACTGATCATCTGGCTTACATTTGTACCATATCACTCCCTAGGCAAAGTGTGTGGAGAAGCCGCGGGACATGGAAGCTCAATTCGTCACTTTTGGCGGACCCCGAATGTCGTCAGAGAGTCGAGGCGGTATGGGCCACATGTCAACGCCGTCTAACAACATATACCTCCGTGCTTCAATGGTGGCTCGAGTGTGCTAAGCCGGCCATAAGAAGAGCTCTAATACAGTATGGTAGGGATAAGACGAGATGGCAAAGAGACACTCTTGATTATTATTACACCATGCTTCGTGAGCTGTTGTTCCAAGTGCCGTCTGCAGAACATTATGCGGAAGTCCATCGTGTCAAGGCACAAATCCTATCGGTCACGCGACGACGACTGGGTGGCATCCCAATACGGGCAAGATGTCTCGACACCAACACTGGGGAACGTACCTCGATGCACCATGTGTCGCGGGAACATAAACGTTACCACCGGGCATTGGTAACAGTGCTCCACGGTTTAGATAGCCGTCAACTGACAACACAATGGGACATTGAAAATGAATTTTTGGAGCATTTCCGCCACCTCTATGCCGGTACACCGACGGACCGTCGGGTGGGGGAAGAGATACTGCAACATCTGCAAACGACATTGACAGAGACGGATAAGGCAGCGCTTATGGAGCCACTCACAGAAGACGATATAAAGGTGGCACTCACAAAAGGAGCGGCCCATAAATCACCAGGGCCAGATGGGATTACGCTAGAGTTTTATCGAGAATTCGTGGACATGATGATGCCACAGTTGGTGTCGATGTACAATGAGGCGATGCGTCCGGACCTGCACCTACCGTCGGATTTTGTGACGGACTTTCATCTTCCCATTCCGAAGATGGCGGGGAGTCGCAGTGTTAATCAATATCGGTCTCTCACTATGCTAAACACCGACTATAAAATCTTTGCACGTCTACTAGCGTCTCGTCTCAAGCTGGCGATATCCAGGACAATAACCCCTGATCAGGCTTGCCTAGGGGTGCGAAGCAACATCTCCTCGGCGTTAAGTGAATACCGTGACGTTATCGCCCTCGCGGAAACGTGTAAAATGCGAGCAGCGATGATATCTGTGGACTTCGATCGTGCGTTCGACAGGATAAACCATGACTTCTGGCGTCAGTCATGAGCCGAATGGTGATTCCACCAGTTTTCATCTCCATCGTTATGAGGCTAATACGAGGGGCTACATCGAAGGTGACTGTAAACGGTCGGGAAGCGGGCTCGATTCCTATTAACAGCTCAGTCCGACAAGGGTGCCCACTCTCCATGATGCTGTTTGCGATAGCGCTTGAGCCTCTGATGTGTGTTATGAGGCGCTCACTTGCTGGGATAGCGCTTAATGAGAACTCTTTCGTTTGTCGCGCATATGCGGACGACCTGATCCTTCTTGTCAGATCAGGACGTGAAGTGCGTCAGGCTGTTGAACATCTAGACTCTTACGGGACGGCGGCAGGCAGTGTCGTTAACATGACAAAATCCAAAATTATGCACATTGTACGGGGTCTGGAAGACGTACCGGGACCGTTTCAGACGGTGGAATCGCTGAGATGTCTGGGGATCACATTTACCCGTTCACTACGGCGGTCAGCGGTGGCGAGTTCTCTGCGGCTTCTGCAGAATGTTCGTCTGACGATACGCAACAACTCACTGAGAGCCTTTGACATGATCCAACGTGTGGCATACACCAACGTTCACATAGCGTCACGACTGCCCCATTTAGCGCAGATCCTACCAATACCGAAGGGTATTGCAGACCGCCTCTCGGCTGCCTTTGGTTACTATGTTAGTACTGGGATGTTATTTAAGATTAAACATGACACGTTAACGCTACAGTTCCGGAACGGTGGCCTCAACCTCACAGACGTGCGAAACAAAGCTCTGGCGCTTTACATCCGAGCGATGATACGAAACTGGCAACAACGAAAGCATACCATAACGTCAGCTCTGATAGAAGTACTTGTTCCGCCTTCGTACGAACCCCCTATTGCGGTGGGCAATATTTCGCCTTCTCTTGCACACATTGCCTCATTTATTGTTGATTACAGTTATGTTCGTCTGAAAGTACCTTCGATGAGAATACCCACGACTCGGGAGATCTATAGATGCTTGATGGATCACCATGGCCGCAACATAATGGAATTCAAATACCCGTCGAGAACGTGGAACCACATTTGGTGTGCTGTGCATATTCCATTACTGTCAACAGCAGCGAGATCGGTGTGGTATATTCTTATAAACCGTAAACTTGTGACCAGGAGTCGATTACATACAATTCATATGGTCGATTCTCCTCTTTGCACAAACTGCGGACTGTTAGCAACGGAAGAACATGGTTTAGTGTGTGGCGCAGCGAGGGACGTCTGGATGCTGAAGCGTCGAATACTGGCCTTCCTTCGGCGCACTAACTACACAGAAATCACATCGGATGTATTTTTTCTACCGGACAAGACCTTCTTTCCCAAACAAAAGACGTATGCGGTCAATTGGATCGCTGGAAATACGACGAAATATTTGTATTCGTACGATATTAAGTCCGTGATGGATTATTGGATGTATTTACAAGAACAACACGAGTTCATACGGAGTCATACGAAATACAAGACTTACTTTTCCAATTTTTAGGAAGTGTTTTTCACAATCCGCCCGACAGCTGGGGTGTCCCAGAACTGAGAAGACTCCTGCAGCAGAACGACTAGAGACAGTACTGCGCGGTTCAATTATATTGGGATATAGCACACTGAGAAGAAAACTGCCCCCTACCTGTTGGCGCCAGTTATGACTGGATTATGTACACGCGAAAAAAAATAAAAATAAAAAACACAACGCTGGAACGATGGTAAACACCGAAACCGCCTCAGATAATGGTCCTTCGAATGGTCGACGCAGGAGAAATACGTGCCGCCCACAATGGCAGAAATGGTCAAGATTATATGGCTTTCTGCCAGATTCATGATGCGACACCGTGTGCTGCAGGGATTGTGATGCAGATGATAACTTCATTTTCACTCCCGCGCGTGACTAGGATTGTCATTTACTTTATTCGCGTAAAAAAGAGAAAAAAAGAGAGGGCGGCCTTTACGTTGATTTATGGTTTCCAAATTGTTTGTTTTTGCTGTCTCGATACTTTTATTATCCCTAGGACAGTACAATTGTACGAATAAAGATTGTTTGTTTACCCTGCCTTCCTGTTCCAAAAATCAAAAATAAAAAAAAAAACCTCTTGGTCTAGGACTCTTACTGTTTCATTTTGATCTGTGATTAGTCTTGATTACATTTTCATTGCTCTGCTGACTTCCGCAAATAAAAAAAAATCGGTAGAGCACTTGCCCGCGAAAGGCAAAGGTCCCGAGTTCGAGTCTCGGTCCGGCACACAGTTTTAATCTGCGAGGAAGTTTCATATCAGCGCACACTCCGCTGCAGAGTGAAAATCTCATTCTGGAAACATTATCTCTTTCGTCCAGTTTGTTGAGAAAAGTCCTCGTCTGTGGAATTATGCTATGAAATCGTCTTCTAGAGCAGACAGTATGAAATCGTATTCGAGAACAGATGTGACCAGCTTTGCCTCTGTTGTGATCTTTGGTCGTCGGTAGCACTCGAGTGCGAGGTGGGCGGTCTGGCGGAGAGAAAAGCATTCGGTGGAGTGACAGGAGAGGGCAGTAAGGGCCAGCATGTGTCTCGTCAGGTGGTGGTCGATTTGGCCGGCAACGGCAGTACCGCTGCGGTATGTAGTGTGGAGCAGATGGGGATCCGAGGCCCTTGGGGGCCTGGTTCACTGATGTGCCCATAGGAGAAATCATGCTGTCGGACGTGGACTCTTGCCCAAATGTTTTAAGTGATTTTCCTGTGCTTACGTCGTTTTATTTGAACGTGTTTTCTGACCTCTGTATCTGCCGTGTGTTTACACTGATGTTGTTGTAACTGCAGTTTGCTGTTTGCTCCTGAACACTGAATTCGTATTCACTATTTACTGCGCGGGTCTGTGCTACGATCCGTTAAGTTCAGAGTTGGTGCTGAACAGTAAATCAAGTTATCCGCGCCACGGTTTGAGTTGTTTCACTATCATTGTTACCTTGAAAATCTGTGATCATTGTGGTTATTTGTTGTTCCACCCTCTCACAGTACTGGCATTTAGTCTGTTCCGGGCAGCACTGTGTATTGTCGAGCAGAGATCGTATTCGACAGCCTTGTTATTCGCTCAGATATTTTCCGGGGACTTTCGGATGTTGCCTCTGCACCAGGTAAGCAATGACTGTAAAGCAGATTTATGATTGGATATTTAGTGAACTAGTTTTATGGCAATTTTGTTGTGGTTTTGACCCGAGCATTTTAAGATTTAAATTTCATGTTCACTTGACTTAGCTGTAGCCCGCTAAGCGTTTCATAATTTGTTTTGAATAGTCATTTGATATTGTCACCGCATAGGGATTCCTTGGGGTGTTCTGTGCTTAGTTGTGTTGATCTGATTTGGTTTGCACGCTGTTGGGGTGTCCGTAATTTAATATTTATTAATGAATGCTCAATAATCCAGGTATCTACGCTAAACTTGATTGCTTGTGGACTTTGTTTGTAGTGTTATGCGCAGGTGTGAGCGTTCAAGTGTTGTTGGGGACTTGTGACCCTTGTTTCGCACGCCCGTAGTCTATCGGTACACTGTTTGTCCCTCCGACGGCTTTCGAACGGTCGCGCTAGCGAGGTGTTAACTGTATCTACCGCTGTGTGCGACAGTGTTATCGGAGGCCACTCGGTGCACGGAATTCATATACATGATGAATTGTATTCGTTTTGTACTACCCCTCCAAGTGTTTGGAGTGTTTACTTTAATAGCTTGTACTCTCTAAGCGGTCACTGAATTCTATGTTAAAGAAGAGGGTTTTAATTTTGTATGTTACCACACCTTCGGTATGATTACTAAGATTGGTACATTTTCTACTGTTCTATTTTTATATGAATAGGTACATATGTTAATGCTTTCCTAAAAATGTTGGTGGGTACGAAGAATCTAACCCGTGGTATTCACTAAGAGTATGGGGATCTCTTGCCCCAAGCAGTTATCACGTATTGTTAAAAACTGTTTTAATCAGCAGTCGTTGTGATCCCCTTATTTTCCTGGATCGAGTTCCCACACTTTACTGGCATCATTTTGTTCTTTCTAGGAGCAAATTACTATTAGCACGGCTGCCGCCATTTCGGGCTTCTTAACTGTTGTAAATAATTTTAGGGAGTTGTCGGTATTCGTTGTACCCTTTGTTATTTGCTAAAATTGTTATTAATTGATTCATGTGAAATGTAGTGTTAGTTACTGATCGCGTGCCCAGTAAGGGTTTGTTGAAGTCATTCAAACTAATTTTGAAGTACCTTTGAATTCAATTAGGGTCAACGACCTTGCCGCAGTGGTAACACCGGCTACCATCAGATCACCGAAGTTAAGCGCTGTCGGGCAGGCTAGCACTTGGACGGGTCACCCTCTGGGTCTGCCGAGCGCTGTTGGCAAGCGGGGTGCAATCAGCACTTGCGAGGCCAATTGAGGAGCTACTTGACTGAGACGTAGCGGCTCCGGTTGCGAAAACTGATAACGGCCGGGAGAGCGGTGTGTGGACAACGTGCCCCTCCGTTTCCGCATCCGGTGACGCCTGTGGGCTGAGGATGACTCAGCAGGTGGTCTGTACCGGTGGGCCTTGAAGACCTGTTCGGACGGCTTTTGTTTGCTTGTTTTCTTTTTCTGTCTGGAAGCTCTATATTGTCGAATTCTTGTTTTAAAATCGTAAACTTTGTTTTAGTTTAAAGAAACTTTGTATTTTGTGTAAAATCCATTGTTGGTTCTAATTCTGAAACTTTTATGAGTAAATAAGTGATGTATGACGATCCAAAACCCTGGGGTCGAGTTCTTCCATTAAAATCCTTATTGGTGATTTTGGGGCGGCGAGGTTTCCCCATTACGACATTCTCTCCAGAAGAGCTAATGATGCAGCTGAGCCAGAAATGTGATTCTGACTGTTACAAACACGGCGTATCGTACCGCCCCAGTGAGGCCGCGAGTGTCGCACCGATAAGCAACGCGTCGCGCGACCTCTATCACGACGATGACGGTGATGATCGGTTTGCGGGGCGCTCAACTGCGCCATCATGAGCGCTCGTACAAAGTCCCAATTTTTACACAGTCCAATTTCTTACACAATACAACCAAGCGCTTGTCACGAATGACGATGATGATAATCAAATGATGAGGACAACACGAACACTCAGTCCCCGGGCAGAGAAAATCACCCAAACCTGGCCAGGAATCGAACCCGGGACCCCGTGATCCAGAGGTAGCAATGCCAGCCACTGGACCACGAGCTGCGGTCTTCATTACAGCGAACCCCCTCCCACGTCGTATCGCCTCAATGTGAACCGCATTTAAGGGTGCCGTGCCTGCTACAACTCTTACTCTTTGGTTAGCACACGCTTTTCTTTTCATTTTTTTTTTTTTTTTTGCATTGGTAGCAAATTCAAGTCGCAACGGCATTGTTGCAGCAGGTAACGAGAGGGCACTCGCAATGCTCGGTGTCGAGAGTTGTAAGTGACGGCCAGACCTTAAAAATAGGCATCTGCAGTGGTAAAAGTTAGAGACAGCATTAAGATCAACATTTGTGTCAAGGAATCGGTTATTCATTGGTAACACATCGACGTTAAGCAAAAGGAATGAAGCTTTTGCCTCTCTAGGGTGCGAAGGGCTGACGTGAATGATTAGAATTTACTGGATATAATTACCTATAGGAAACTGTAATGAAAATAGAAGCTGGTATCCATAAAAGAATTAAGATCAATTAAATAGTGAGTTATCCGGAGTAACACTTTATCAGAGTGAATGTAACAGTGTTGGTGTCAAATGCGTAGATAGGAACTATCATTGTTAAGGACGAGTAAACAGAGTTGATATATGCAATGTCATCGTTTACAGCAAATCCTGATCATGTGCAGTTACCACGTTGACACCTATTAACTACAAACGTGTCATGAACAATTAGGTACACGGCGTGTTTTTGTGTCGGACGTGATCTCTTGTACATCGTCTCCCTTAAAAGGCCGATCACCAAGAACCGCGCACATGATAATACAGCAAAAAGTTTCTAACGGAGAACTTGCATGACAGGATGTCATCTTTGAATCTTCTATGTGTCCTCCATTAATCCTAACTAGTTAAAGGTCCTAGACAGTCGAGAATTACTCAAGAATCGGTCTGACAAGGGCTTTGCAAGCTGTCTCTTTCACGGAAGAATCATAAAGTGACTGGTCAAAGTCACTGGAAGGTTTGTCCCATATAGAGATGTGTCGTGTATTGATGTCCACATGTTGTGGCTAGAGGCAGTATACGGCGCGAGCGTAAACGCGATATTTGAGAAGTCTGTTACAGACTGGTGTGTAGTGAACACAGCAGCCCCTCACCAATTAACCGAGTTTCAACGCTTCCGCATCGCGGTAGGCGTTTGGTGCACTCTGTTCGTAAGCCGCAGACAGCACTACAGACTCATTCGGCGCGTTTATGGTTGCTTGTGAGGATCTGAAAAGCCTTCTCCGATTGAGAATCCCGCCAACTGTGAAATGCACGCCGCGACTTGTTTTATTACTGCTAAAAAACGTGAAAGCGGCTGAATTTCATTGTCAGATCAGCGAAGTGTATGGAGAAAACATTATGAGCAATGATACGGTACGCAAATGAGTGACAACCTTTCAAGATGGCCCTAAGAAGGTGCATGATGAGGAATTAAGTGGGTGACCTTCATCCATTACTGACGATCTATTGCAGAAAGTTGAAGAACAAGTGAGAGAGATCAGACACTTCACGATTTAAACGTCATGTGATGAGTTTCCCCAAATGTCAAGAAGTATGCTTTATGCAGGTGTTGCAGAAAGTTTAAATCATCGGATGTTATGCTCACTCAGCGTGCCGAAAATGCTGACCGAGGTGCACGAAAGCAAACGTTCAGCCAGTTCTTTGACTTTCCCAGAGCAATACAGTGAGATAAGTAACGAGTTTTTAAGCCAAACTGTTTCAGATGACAAAGTATGGGCTACGTTACAGCTGAAGGAAAGCAGCAATCCGTGGAATAGCAAACAATTTCACCCTGGAAAATTAAAAACCCTTTCTTGGAATAGGGGGGGGGGAGATGTTGATTGTGCCTCCATGCACACATGGCCAATCGAACTCAAGAGCTGATGGGATCAATTGACTGAGAACAACTTGATCATCCCTCGTACAGCCCCGATCTAGCTCTTAGTGACTACCACGTATTCCTGCATTTGAAGTAGCATCCAGGTGGTCAGCAGCACGAGCGTGCTACAATGGTTGTCTGATCAGGCGCCAGGTTTCTTCGAGGACGATGTTCAAAAGCCGGTTGTAGGACACGATAAGTGCCATAATATCGGTGGGAATTATGTAGAAAAGCAAGTTGAAATACAGGCTTCCATGTAAAAATTAAATTGCTCAAAAAAAGTCTACACAGAGGTAACGGAAGTCGTGGTACACCTCCCGATATTCTATAGGACCTCGCAACTCGGCATGGCATGGACTCAAGTTGTGCTGCCAGTACACGATTTTGTGCACGAAATGGCCTCTCGATTATGTCCCATAAATGTTCGATGGAATTCATTTCGGGCGATCTTCGTGACGGAATCGTTCGCTCGAACTGTCCAGAATGTCCTTCAAACCAATCACGAACATTTGAGGCCCGGTGACATGGCCCATTGTCATTTATAAAAATTCCATCGTTGTTAGGAAACTGAAGTCCACGAATGCCTGCAAATGGTCTTTAATAGGTGAACATAACCATTTCCGATCAATCATGGGTTCAGTTGGACCAAAGGGCCCCGTCCATTCAATATAAACACAGCCCACGCCATTATGGAGTCACCACAAGCTTGCACAGTGCCCTGTTGACAACCTAGGTTGACAAACTGCGTGGATGTGTTCATGGGGTCTGTGCCACACCCCTAACCCTACCATAAGCTATCACCGAATGAAATCGTGACTCATCTGACCAGGCCACCGTTATCCTGTCGTCAGGAGTCCAACCTATATGATCTCGAGCCCAAGAAAGGCACTGCAAGTGATGTACTGTTAGGAAAGACACTCGAGTCAGAGGCCTACTGCCATAGACCATTAAAGCAAAATTTCGCCTCACTGTCCTAATGGATACCTTCGTCGTACGTCCCACATTGATTCCTGCGGTTATTTCATGCAGTGCTGCTTATCTCTTAACACGGACAACTATACGCTAACGCCGCTGCTCTCGGTTGTTAAGTGAAGGCCGTCACCCAGTGAGTTGTCCGTGGTAAGGTAATGGCTGAAATCTGGTATTGTCGGTACGCTCTCGACACTGTAGATCTCGGAATATTGAATTCCCTAACGATTTCCGAAATGGAATGTCGCATCTGTAACTCCAACTACTATTCGGCTTTCAAAGTGTATTAATTCCTGTCGTTCGGCCATAATGACGTCAGAAAACTTTTCACGTGTATCACCTGAGTACACATGACCGCTCCGCCGATGCCTTTATCCCTTTATATACGCGATGCTACCACCATCTGCATATCTGCTTATCTCCGTCCCATGACTTGCCACTTCAGTTTACTCGTTTTATTTTATTTCAAAACGTTACTTACTTTTAAAAAAATTCACGTCTCGTACCTGAGACAACGTTTCGAAAAGCGTTATCCGTCGCGCAAGACGCCCAGTGATGTTCAAATAGACGTCACGTCGCCGACACAGAACCGTATGAGGCTAACGATGGTCTGCTCTGAGTCATGTCACTGATTTGAATGTGTGGCGTCAGGAACCCCATTTCTACTGGGACTGTACGGAGACAATAGCTACGCATGGGCTTCAGTAAATCCAATGTCTGCCCATGATTTTTGGACACTCGGTGTATTGCTTTACGATTGTTAAACTAATTGGATGCGGCATCTGTTTTCCTATATCTGATTTTCTGTAGGCGCTCCGCTGAGGATGGTTACTCACAGGTATCTTACCGCTGTTACTGTTTCCAGTGATCTATCACGATCGTCTAATCTAACAATTGAAAGGTCTCTGTTGGATTCCTTTCATGTTTAATTTCTCAAATTTGTTGTCATTTAAGGAATAAATTCCTCTTCTAAATTTACTGTGGCGTTTCTGACTATCTGGGAGGAGACTGAGTAGTGGAACGTGTTACTTTACACGTAAACAAGAACGATCTGTCACACTACTACACTTTAAAGCACAGTTTATACGTAATTCATATATGTAATTCATGTCACACAGTCTCATACGGAACCTACATCCGCTTTCTTTTATATACTGTATATGATAAGATACTGTCATCCCCCTTCCCTTCTGTGTGAGAGGATGAATGATCAAATGTGTTTGTAGTTGCATGCTTGAGGGTAGCAGACAAGGCTGTCTGCTAGAGAACAGTAGGACCAACGTCGGAACAGGTAGCTACGGTTCCTAAAAGCAGAGAGGTTTCTATTCTTAGTATGGTCCGGTCCGTCCCTTGTCAGGTTGGTATAGGAAGCTGCCCCTCTGGCCCCTTCCGTTTGTCTTTGTGAGCCACCCTCAGGGAAGCACGCTCTGTAGTAGCAGTTGCAGTCCAGCAGTAGAGAGTTGCAGTCTGGCGGTAGCGAGCGTCTGAAATGGTAAGATCTCCGGCTAAGCGCGTGTCTGCTAAGTCCGTAGGACAATGGATTTGTTAAGTTCAGCCTAACTGAGAATTTAATCATTTTATTTCGGGTTTAGCTCTAAAATATCTAAGGTTATCTTTAATTGCAGCGGAGTGTAATTCTCGTGTGAAGTTCATATTATTTTCCGGTTGTTGCTTTGTTACTACTTTGTGAGTAAAGTGGAACCACGTGTTGATCAGTAACTCTAACTACGATCAATCTTAAATGCGAATGCTTGTGTGATTATAACGTCTCGTCTTAACAATATTTTTAATATAGCAACTTTTCTTTATCTTCAACCCACGTGGGATGTACTTTGCGAGACCAGTACCACGTGCTTATATAACTGTTTGACCCATCAGGTTAATAGTAAGACGTTAGTAACCAGTTCAAGGTTTTTCTTTTGTCAATTGCTTTTCGATCGAATTTATTTTATTACCAAAATTACTGTGGAGTTATACGCTTTCTGTAAACCAAGTTGACCACGTGAAGCATGTGGTGGAATCATCAAAGTAGCCATCAGCTATTCTTCTTGGGAAGATTTCACAAAGAGTTAATATGAATTTAGTATACACGTGAAGCATGTGGTGGAATCATCAAAGTAGCCATCAGCTATTCTTCTTGGGAAGATTTCACAAAGAGTTAATATGAATTTAGTATACCAGTGTGTGGTAATTACATGACGGACAGGATTGTGCTACGAACGTAATTTCTTTGACTGAAAATTTGAATCTGTTGGTTGTGGTTAACTTTCTCTTGCATGTGTTTCAATGTTCTTTGTGTGTTGTTCTATGAATGCAGTGTTGTATCCAGCCTCCCAATATTGGCTCCATATTTTATGTGTTCCGTAAGATTCCAATCTCACATTTTCACAATCGTAAATAAGGCACCAGCTCAGTTATAACTCACGTATAATATGCTGAAATTTCGATGAGCAATCTTGAAATAAATTTCCAAATATAAACTGATTTCTTTCTTTTTATTTAAATTCTCCTTTTTATATATATATATTACCGGTTGTTGTATGACTATTAAAATATCATAATTAATGTTTAGTCTGATTGGTAATGTGGTAAACCTAGACTAGATACCCAGTCGTGAAACAGTTGCTTAGTAATGCAAGATTAACTTCCCCAGACAGCTCACGGCTTGTAACCCAGTTTCATTGTATATTAGCACCGATCTCAGCATAGCAAATTCCTGTAGAAATATTACACAATAATGGGTCTGTCTGCCCATTCCTGCGCAATTCGCTACATTTACTTATGTTGAAGGTCAGCTCCTGTCCTGTGCAGGCCTTTTTGCATTTCACCACAATTTAATGACGTTGCATCTTTCCTCTACAAATTCAGCTGCATCTCCCGTTAACAGTCTCACATAACTTTTGACCTTATCCACCACATCCCTTGGGGTGCAGAGAACTGGTCTGATATTTCGTTAGGCAGTGCAGAACTGTATTTTAAAACTTCAAGAAGAGAAGGAACACGGAATCAATGTGAATCTCGTTATATATTGCTCTTTAGATATCATGGGCATAGAGAGTGAGTTGAAATCCAAAATACAGGTTTTTGTGCAATTGATATTGGATACTACAGAGCTTTTAGTTCCTTAAAAAGTCATGATAAGAGACTGTAAAACGCTTTTCGTAGCTGTAAAAGACATCAGTGTCAATGAGGCTGGACAAAAAATATGAAAATAACTCGAGAAATTCATTCAAGCCTGCAGATTGAGCAGTTGGATTCGATCCCGAAAGTCACCTGTCCAATATCCTCAATACGTTGAAAGTGTCAGTCATGGTCAGAACAAAAAAATGGCTCTGAGCACTATGGGACTTAACATTGTAAGTAGGCTGTTTAGGTTTTTTTATTGGTAACGCCACCTCTGTATGAAAATCACTGGCTGTGCTGTGTGCAGTCTGTGGCTGCTTTGCATTGTTGTAATACTCGCCATTGTAGTGTTAGGCAGCTGGCTGTGAACAGCGTAGCGTTGCGCAGTTGGAGGTGAGCCGCCAGCAGTGGTGGATGTGGGGAGAGAGATGGCGGAGTTTTGAAATTTGTCATGAACTGCTATATTTATATATGATGATATCAAAGTAAATACATTGTTTGTTCTCTATTAATATCTTTCATTTGCTAACTATCCCTATCAGTATTTAGTGCCTTCCATAGTTTGAATCTTTTATTTAGCTGGCAGTAGTGGCGCTCGCTGTATTGCAGTAGCTTGAGCAGCGAAGATTTTTGTGAGGTAAGTGATTTGTGAAAGGTATAGTTTAATGTTAGTCAGGGCCATTCTTTTGTAGGGAATTTTGAAAGTCAGATTGCGTTGCGCTATAAATATTGTGTGTCAGGTTAAGCACAGTCTTGTAAAATTGTTCAAAGGGGACGTTTCATATGTCGACCCTTAGCCTAGGATACCTCACTGGAATCTTCCGATTTTTTCTTATAGTTTGTGTAATTAGTGTAGATTTTGTTTATTGCTAGCGCGTAATTATAGAGAGAATTTCCATTGTAGTTGTAGTTTTTCATTGTTGTACAGTAAAACATTTGTGGCATGCATGTAGACTTGCACCAAGTATTTCGCAGCTGCACTTGCAATTAACTAGATATTATTTTCAGTGTTATGTTAATGTGTTCTCTTATTTTTGCTCTTCAAATTGTGTTTTTCTGTGTTGTCGTGTGAAATACTGTGACAATAATGGCGTGTGAAAAACGTAATACTAGGCTCCAAAGTAAACTGCGAAATGACAGTGAAAA
The DNA here is from genome assembly GCF_023898315.1 of Schistocerca nitens. NCBI lineage: Eukaryota > Metazoa > Arthropoda > Insecta > Orthoptera > Acrididae > Schistocerca > Schistocerca nitens. The sequence goes on along the minus strand of NC_064621.1, from coordinate 433,711,488 downwards.
CGAAAGCAGTGTGTTAGCGCCACCGTGTAATGAATTAACTAATATTCAAAGTAGTAATTTGGTAACTGTGCTTAGGGAAATGGAGCGGGCGGCAAACAATGGTGTAGACAGCGAAACAATTAGAGAACAGGGAAGCATTATCGATCGATCGGTCGGCGACAGCTCGCCTCAGGAATCCGAAATGACAGGAAACAATCTCGCAAATGCTGTGGATTCAGGATTTGGGTCCTCACCGTTTTCTCAAATAAGTCAAGACACATTTTCTGCTTGTCAAAATGTGAATGTTGCCGGTGCAACTTCACTGCCGAAAAGCACTGAGGAACGTGTTTCAGACACCAGTGCATTGTTATTACAATTAATGCAACAAATGGGACAAAAGCTGGAAAAATTAGACACAATGGAACAAAATCTTCAAAAGTTAGTCACAATGCTCGAACAAAATTAGAAACAAATGGGACAAAATCTTCAAAAGTTAGACACAATGGAACAACACCAGAGACAAACACAGCAACAGTTAGACGCAATGGAACAAAATCTTCAAAAGTTAGACTCATTGGAGCAAACTCTTGAACAAACACGTGAGGATTTAACTAATGAGTCACATCACATTGAATCGAAATGTCAAAAAGTCTGTAATGACGTAAAAACACAAATTTGTGAGCATTTCCAACCTATTTTTTCGCGGCATGAAAATGCACTACAGAATCACGAAGCAGCCTTAAAAGAACTGCAAACCATCGTTCATGAAAATCATGAGACCTTGTCGGCTAAAATTGACTCAGTTGCATCTACCGATTCGGTTACGCAACTTGCAAAAACTCAGGAAAACTTAAAGGACACAGTAGATACTCTGAAACTTGGTTCAGAAAAACACACTGAGGAAATAAGTACACTATCGGATAAAGTAGCCGAACTATCAGATCAGTTCACTAACTTATCTACAAAGGTAGATGATGATCTGAATGACACAACACCTGTAGCCTTCACTGACACTGAAGAGTATGAAGAAATTAGAAAATTCAAACAAAATCAAAATCAAATCAATACACAGTACAAAAGAGAAATCCGGGAAGTGCAAGATCAGTTGGCACAAGTAATACAAGAATTACGTATTTCAGAGGACACTCGCGCCACAACACGGGAAGAGGGACTTAGAAATACGGAAAAGACGCAAAATAATAACACAGGGCATTTCGGAAGTTATGAAAGAAACTGGCAATGTGCACTGAATTTTGAGATGGAACGGCCGACACGATCTAACAATGACCGATATGCGACTCGCCGACATGATGATTTTGACTATAAGCTGTTCATTAAAAAAAAAAAAAAAAGGGAGACAGAATAACTTCAGACGCAACAGTTTGGCGCACAGTTACGATTCAGGGAGAAATTCTCCACCACATGACCGACAAACAAGAAACTATGTAAACTACCGACATAACGACAGACCTGAATTTCATCAGAACTGGCGGGATTCTAACAGAGCTGGGCCCTCTCGGCAAGGCGAATTTGTAGAAGTTAGGTCTCCTAATCCCAATAACGACGCACGCCAACAAAGAGACAGACAATGACTCGCACCGCAGGCAGCCGCTTGCGCCGGCTGGCTCAGAGAAAAATAACATAGACGCTAACCTTGAGAAAAATTCCAGTACTCTTTAGCGACGTATACCGCATGATAATTGCATTCAAGATCAAACTTTGAGTACTATGAAGAGTAAAGGATTGCACCACACTTCACATGTAAAACCGTTTATTGAAAGATAATCTGCTTTTTAGCTTTGTCATTGCCATAAAACTTTTTACTTCACATTTCTAGTATGCATTGTCAGACTTAGAAACTGTTACCATGCAACAATGTTTGAAGTTAAACATCCAGTCTAGAACCTAGGGAACTTATTTAAACAGAAAATACGAATGCATTGTTTTTGTGAACAGACGACACAGTGTTATTGTGTGTGTGCATTCTTGCTTGTTTGTTGCACGATTACGACTATAAGGCTCACATACTTAGAACATTTACCAGTACTGTTAATGAGATTTTAATACAATATTTTGGTTTACTTGAAAATACATTCTGGATTTAAAGTACTTTCAGTGAGATACCACATGACATAGTGGTTAGTTTATGTGACAGCTACACGATTTTATCACGACGCTACTAATGAGTGACAATTTACAATGTTCCTTTTGCGGTGTATCTGTTTTATATCTGCACAGTTTTTCTGAATTCTTCTGGAAAGTAAAACAGGTTTTAGTAGTAACTTTTGTAGTATAGCTACAATGAGACAGGGTTTTCCGTAGCACAACAATACGTTACAGCACAGTACTTTCTTCATCACGGCAATAAGCGTAATAACTAAGATATCTATTCGCAAAGCATTTCATTTTTCTGTATCGTGAGGTAAGTACATTGACTTCTGCAGAACTTAGCTTTCAGAGGACGATAACTACGACACTTCCACAGAATTATCTTACAACATGATGCACAGTTTAGCGCAACAGTACACGTATTTGAGTGATTAATTTCGCACTTAAAACATTTTTTTTAAGATATTTGAGGTGCAATGATACAAGGGTTTTCCGTGATACATTTCATTCCATTGCTGTAATCTGTAACACCTGAGGGTATAATTACATTAATCCTCAGGGGGGTACACGCTTACTTTGTGTACCATGTGTTTGGCACGCACAAGGAGCCCTAGCTAATATGGTATTTGCTTATACAACTTTACACATCGGTACCATATTTCTCTAACACAGAATTACACAGCTATCTGATTATTTACCTGAGAGAGACAAACATTTATTTTACTACATCAGTGACAGACGTTTACGTAATTACACCGTTGGATAACTTCACACTTACGAAATTGTATGTTGTTTGTACTTTGTGAACTGTTCATATTTTTTTCAGAACCATTGTGATACTATGAGAGCTTTGAATGATGTATTTGGTATGAGATCATGATTTTTTAAGGTACGTTTGAGGTAGATGACACTTTGTAATGAGCAGAGAATTTTTTTTAGGTTTTGAAATTATTGGAGGAAGCTACGACGATTTTGAGAGTTGACTGAGGTGTTATGATGTTATTTTTACGACGACGATGTGTATTATGCTGTTGAGGTATGTTTATGATCAATAAGCTGATGCTATATAAGGAATGTGATTACGTGTTTATATGTAAATGAATAATGGATAGAAGTTAGGGACTCTTGACTTGTGAAAAAGGATGTTGGAAACCAAGAATCGTACTTTAAGAGTTATGAAATGTGTGTAAATGCGTGAATGTATCACAATGACGGCGAAAATTTCTTGGACACTGTTATATTCATAGGATTTTGTTTCTACAGATTTGTAACCCAAATTCTTGACCTGTGAAATTTTTATATGAGACTGTCACTGTAGCGAAAACTGCTGTCGTCAATATTTCGGTATGAAAGGTAAGTGACCGTGACGTAATTCGTTGTGAGCGGCCAGGTGTGCCAGCCGCCTTGAGAAAAAGCCATTAGGTGGTAGAAAAATAAAGGGGAGGCCATTATCCTCGCTATTGACATTCCTTTGTAGAAAGCATCGTAAATACGACACGCTAATAATAACTTGGAAGCATTTTTACATCTGCACACCTGATTATGACAAGCGTCTTTCTACGAGAGTTGAGAGATTTTCTGTACTACCTTATGAAATGCCCTATGGCTAATGAATGATGTTTCATGCCTTCCTTTGTACATATTTACTCATTTTGTTTAATATCTAGTTTCTAGCTGCACTGCAGCATTGGTTAAAATAAAATTTAATATATGTACTAATATAGTTATTTTATGCCTACAGATCGAGTCAATAAGAAATTTATGATCTACTTCCAAGAAAACGAGGGCACATAAATAGACATTTCCCTTCACAGGAATTGCATAAATAATTTCTTTACGATTTGGTAACTTATCTGCTAGTGTCAGTTCTCGTGATGCATCACTCTAGTGTTAAGATGTGACATAGGTATTAGACATGGCCATTTTTACTGTAATATTTTTTCTGCTTGAGCTATGTCATGTTTAGGTATAAGTTGCTGCTGTTTGCCAGGCATAGTGTTATTGAATTTGACTTTGCATTATTCTGTTAAGCCAGTTTTACTAATGATTTATTTTTATTGTTTGCTGCACATTGCCTTAGATTAGTTGTAATATTACAATTTCTTTGCTAATTTCTTAATGCTGCTTGCTTCGCAAATCTGCGTTTTTTTTCATTGCTGTTTATATTAATTGTTTTATGTGATGCTGCATTGCCTCGTCCCTTGGTATATATATCTGAGCTCAGTAGATTTAAGTTAGCTTAAGAGGGGGTAGACTATATAAGAAACTAACTATGATGAATTTATAAGAAATGCATTGAGAAGCTATCAGAAAATGGTTTGGCAAAAAAAAAAAAGATACTGTACAGTGGAGAAAAACTATTTTTGACAGAGGATGTGAACAGAATACAGAAAACAGGCTTAGATAGGACTTTTGGGAATAATGATGAACAAAGGGAGATCTCCATGCAAAATACTGCAGTAAAACAAACCCTGTCCTTTCCTTTTGTGTTATCCCCCTATGTGTTTGTGTACCCTTGTATATTTGTTTTCTTCCTGTCTCTGTGTAGTTTCATAGAATTTTTTCTTCTTCTAATTCTAAGCTACATTCACTATGATGAGGAATACTGTTATCCTCAAATATAATTGGCATTAATAATATGTTATTTACCTTGTAAATATGCTTAGACATTATTTATTTTGTTTTATTTTAATGCTCATGTGTGAAGTTGATGTTTCGAAAGTTATTCTGATCTTTATGTATGTACTTATGTCATTATTTTTGTAACACTGATGTATATGTCTATTTCTATTCTTTTGTAAAGCCCCTATTAACACAAATGATATCTGTATTGTTATGTTCTTTAATGATGTATTTTGTACCTTTGTAATTGTATTCTTCTGTTATAAAATTGTAATTGACACCAGGTCATCAAATTAAGTAACTTGTAAGTTACATTTCACTGCACACGTTTCTGTTGGTCATAGTATATGGACAATATGTGAGAAGTAGGGACTGTTAGTGTTTGCACGTGTGTTAATAATTCAGCAAGGGACTGGTTAACAGCATTGCTGGTTCTAAGGACAATTCCAAAAACTTTGTGAGTGCACAAGTGGTGGTTATGGACTTGCTATATTATCCGCAAGACTCTTCAATGGTGATTGTGCACCTGCATAGTCACAACAGATGGCTGCTGGCCATCTCTACAAGGACTACAGTGGGTCTGCATCTTTGATGACCCACCAATACCATTATTTCTACAAGGACTACAGTGGGTCTACATCTTTGATGATCCATCAGTACCATTATTTCTACAAGGACTGCAGTGGGTCTGCACCTCTGGTGGCCCACCAATACCGTAATCTCTACCAGGACTGCAGTGGGTCTGCACCTCTGGTGGCCCACCAATACCGTAATCTCTACCAGGACTGCAGTGGGTCTGCTCTGTGATGACCTACCAAACGATACTCTTCAAAATTTCGACTGACTCCGCTGTGGGTTTACTCTGTTGTGGCCCATTACCTGTCTGCATGTAGAGTCAGCACTGTCTTTTCGTTGGAAGGACAACAATACTTCTTCAATACTGCATGGAAATCCACTACTTCCGTGTGCATTTTCTTTTACTACTCAGACTTTGAGAAAAAGACTGATATTTTACTGTGATGAACGATTAGGACTGTCTTTATGGACTGTGAAAAAATTTTAGCTTTTGACCAACATTGTATCAATAAGTGTGTGCATGTGATTTCTTTGTTATTGTAATTATGAAAATTTTTTTCAAATCTGTATTGGGCACTGCCCAAACCAATTTGTAAAATTTTTTGTGGGGAGCATGGGGGCTATGTAAGTAGGCTGTTTAGGTTTTTTTATTGGTAACGCCACCTCTGTATGAAAATCACTGGCTGTGCTGTGTGCAGTCTGTGGCTGCTTTGCATTGTTGTAATACTCGCCATTGTAGTGTTAGGCAGCTGGCTGTGAACAGCGTAGCGTTGCGCAGTTGGAGGTGAGCCGCCAGCAGTGGTGGATGTGGGGAGAGAGATGGCGGAGTTTTGAAATTTGTCATGAACTGCTATATTTATATATGATGATATCAAAGTAAATACATTGTTTGTTCTCTATTAATATCTTTCATTTGCTAACTATCCCTATCAGTAGTTAGTGCCTTCCATAGTTTGAATCTTTTATTTAGCTGGCAGTAGTGGCGCTCGCTGTATTGCAGTAGCTTGAGCAGCGAAGATTTTTGTGAGGTAAGTGATTTATGAAAAGTATAGTTTAATGTTAATCAGGGCCATTCTTTTGTAGGGAATTTTGAAAGTCAGATTGCGTTGCGCTATAAATATTGTGTGTCAGGTTAAGCACAGTCTTGTAAAATTGTTCAAAGGGGACGTTTCAACATCTATGGTCATCAGTCCCCTAGAACTTAGAACTAGTTAAACATAACTAACCTAAGGACATCACACACATCCATGCCCGAGGCAGGATTCGAACCTGCGACCGTAGCGGTCACGCGGTTCCAGACTAAAGCGCCTAGAACCTCACGGCCACACCGGCCGGCTGGTCAGAACAGTATTCTGCGTAGTTGTGAGTGCATTATGTCGGGGCTAAGTGAATTTGAACGTGGGAAAATTGTTGGCGCTCGTAAGGTGAATGCTTCCCCGACCCAGATTGCTGAAGTGTTTGATGTTTCAAGTGGCGCCGCACCGAAGATTTCTACCGCATACAGGGAAAGCGCTACGTTATAACAAAGCCGAAAGTGTGTGAAGAGATTTTGGCAGACGAACATTGAAGAGGACGTTGATGAAAACCAAGAGGACGACAGCTGTAAAAGTCACTGCAGAACCGAATATCGCACTCGAAAATCCTGTCAGCACCAAAACAAGAATGGAACCCAGTAAGCAGGGAACTGCAGAGCGAACTGGAATTCCATAACCACAAATCAGTGATGCAAATACCCGCAAAAGGAAAGCGTGGTGACGAAGCTGGCCCATGGACTAATGGAAGGAAGACATTTGGTCCGACGAGTCTTGCAGCGCACTCTTTCCAGCTTCTGGCCTCATTTACATCCCAAGAGAGAAATATGGCGCAGTTCGGTGATGATCTGGGCAGCCATATCGTGGTATTCCGTGGGTTCCTTGGCTGCTCTGCAAGGTTGCATTCGTGCCAAGGATTAAGTGATAATTTTTGATGGTCGGGTTCACCCCATTGTACGTTATTTCTTACCCAATAGTGATGCTGCGTTGCAAGACGACTGATCTCCCGTTCACACGGCTCGCATCCTCCAAGACTGCTTTAGTGAGCACGAGGATAAATTGCTTTATCTCCCCTGGCCATCACAATCACCAAAACTCAGTGTTATTGAGCTTTTGTGGTCTACTTTGGAGAGAAGTGTGCGTATTCGCTATCCAACTGCATCATCGGGATCTGAATTTGCCAGTATTTTGCATGGAGAATAGTACAAGGCGTGTTTTTTAAGTAAGGTTCGTCTGAACATCAGTAGACAACGAAAGGTTATTTCAAAAAGGCAAATTTATTTTCAGAAAGGACATACTTCACTAGGGCAACGGCCTTGCCGCAGTGGATACACCGGTTCCCGTGAGATCACCGAAGTTAAGCGCTGTCGGGCGTGGTCGGCACTTGGATGGATGACCAACAAGGCCGCCATGCGCTGTTGCCATTTTTCGGGGTGCACTCAGCCTCGTGATGCCAATTGAGGAGCTACTCGACCGAATAGTAGCGGCTTCGGTCAAGAATACCATCATAACGACCGGGAGAGTGGTGTGCTGACCCCAAGCCCCTCCTATCTCCATCCTCCACTGAGGATGACACGGCGGTCGGATGGTCCCGGTAGGCCACTAGTGGACTGAAGACGGAGTGCTTTTTTACATACTTCACTCTATTTTTCGACATAGTTTCCAAGTTTGTTGAAACACGTATCATACCTCTCAACCAAGTTTAAGATACCCTCTTCATAAAAATGTTTCCACCTGCTCCAATAACCAGGAGCTCACTGCGTCGTCATCATTGTAACGGTTGCCACTGAGGTGTTGTCTCAGTTGGAGGAACATATGTTAACCACTAGGCGCAAGATCAGGACTGTAGGGTGGGTGGTTAAAACTTCCCAGCCAAAACTGTCCAATAAATCGAGGGTCTGGCCTGCAGTGTGATGTCTTGCATTGTCGTGGAGAAGGACAATTCCCTTTGTCAGCATGCCGCGTCTTTTGTTTTGAATAGCTCTGTGTAGCTTTCTCAGGCTTTGGCAGTATGCTTCTGCATTGATAGTGGTTCCTCGCTGCATGAAGTCGACCAATAAAACACCATGCCTACCTCAAAACACCGACGCCATGATTTTGCGCTGGGACAGAGTCTCTTTGGCCTTCACCTTTACAGGCGAGTGTGTGTGCCTCCATTCCATGCTCTGTTGCTTCCATTCGGGCGTAATATGCGAAACCCATGTTTCGTCTCCAGTTACGATCTGACTCAAGAAGCCGTCACCTTCTTCATGATAACGAGTCAAGAACTTCATCGCACACTCAAATCTCTGGTTTTTGTGGTCCTCTGTTAACGGTTTCGGGACCCAATGGGAGCACAGTTTCCTAAACTTTAGGTGTTCAGAAATAATGTTGTAAAGCACTGATCTCGACACGTCAGGAAATTCGTTTGAGAGACCTGTTATTGTGAAGCGCCTGTTCTCACGAATCCTCGCTTCAACTGAAGCCACAAAAAATGTTCAAATGTGTGTGAAATCTTATGGGACTTAACTGCTAAGGTCATCAGTCCCTAAGCTTACACACTACTTAACCTAAATTATCCTAAAGACAAACACACACACCCATGCCCGAGGGAGGACTAACCTCCGCCGGGATCAGCCGCACAGTCCACGACTGCAGCGCCTCAGACCGCTCGGCTAATCCCGCGCGGAAACTGAAGCCACCAAATCGTCTGTAATCAAAGAAGGGCGACCGGAGTGGTCCTCATCATGGACGTTGCCACGGCCATCTTTGAATTCTCGTACCCACTTTCACTCACAACAGTATTACCGTACACTTTGCAAATCTGACGATGAATTTATGCAGCAGGCAGGTTCCTTGCTGACAAAAACCGTATCACTGAGCGAACCTTACACATAGCGGGCGAGTTGATAAACATTTTGAAAGCACAGAACAGAACCGTACAGCTTAGCTACAGAGCTGAAACTGAGCACATTTGTTCCCGAGGCATCCCGGTACACGACGCACGCGCTCGTTGCGGTATGCGCACGAACTACTAGTGTCTACAACAAAACGGACTTTACTTACAAAACACGCCTCGTATATGAGTCCTTTGAAAACCATAGAAGGTCAGTATTTACTCATTTTGAGACGTCTGAAAGCTGTCTCTAATGTCAACGTGTTTTCTAAAATTTATTGGGCATGGTTTCTATGTACGAGGGTTGCCCAGAAATTAATGCACAGCTTTTTTTCTTCAACAATTATTTATTGAACGTAATGAAAATTACGCAGACGAAAGAATAGTGTTTTATCTACACACCCTATTTTTCCATGTAATCTCCATCGCGTTTCATGGCCTTCCTCCAGCGTGAAACAAGATCGTGTATTCCCTGTCGGTACCGATCCTTGTCCTGATGGTGGAGCCAGGGCTTCACTGACTCGCCTTCTCATCGTCCTCAAAATGTCTTCCACGAATGGCATCCTTTAATGCTCCAAGCAAGTGAAAGTCCGAGGGGGCTAGGTCAGGGCTGTAGGGTGGATGGGGTAACACTGCCCAACCCTGTTTTGAGATCTCTTCAGCATTCCTCAGACTTCTGTGGGGCCGAGCGTTATCGTGTTGCAGCAAAACATGTCCTGGGGCGCTGTGGTGCCGAAGTCACCGGAAGGGCGTCCTGAGTTTTGTTAATGTGTTGACATATGCTTCTGAATTAATGGTACCGCCTGTTGGCATCACATCAATAAGAATCACACCTTCACAGTCCTAAAACACGGTGATCATGACCTTATCGGCGGAAGCAGTTATTTTAAATTTTTTCTTCTGTGGGAAGTTGGAATGGCGCCATTCCATCGATTGTCGCTTTGCTTCTGGCTCAAAATGGTGAACCCGAGTTTCATCACCTGTCACAATCCTGGAAAAGAAGGTCTCCCCTCAGCTTCAAAACGCTGCAACGAATCAAGAGAAATGTTTTTTCTGTGCGATTTGTGACCCACCGTTAGACACCGCGGGACCCATCTCGCACATGTTTTTGAATATCCAATGTTCGGATAACTGCATCCACACCTGCTTTGCTGATTGGCAGATGCAGCGCCAACAGCCGAGTCGTAATGTAATGCGTCTGTCCTCGCGAATGACATCAGCCCGCTACAACGTGTCAGGTGTGACAACCGTGCATGGTCTCCCCGACCACTGCAAATCATGGAGCTCCGCCGAACCGCCTTCTGATGACCTGGCTCTCCGTGCCCAGCGAATAACTGTACTTCTGTCGACAGCAGATGCTCCATAGACTTTGCACAAGCATTTGTGAGTATTCCCCATAGTTTCTTTCTCTGCATCAAGCAATTCAATGACGGCACGTTGCATATAACGTACATCACTTACAGGCGCTATTTTGAAACTGTCCTGCAGATACGCTGTCCGTCGGAAGTGACGGAAACTTAGCGTACTCACTCAGTAGTCTTCAAATAATACATACGTAACGTTTGCATTCTTAGAATTGGTTTCGGCCGAGAAAAAAAATGGGGTGTATTACTGTCTGGCCAACCCTCGTATTTTTGCAACCTCTTTAAACTTACCTGTGCATGACCCATGACTTACTCAAAACAGTATCCTCATATCGATATGGTGTCTGTTCTTTCTGGACATGTAAGCAGGTGATCCCGGGTTCGAGTCCCGGTCGGGCACACATTTTCACCTGTCCCCGTTGATATATATCAACGCCCGTCAGCAGCTGGAGGTAGTAATATATAATTCAGATTTTATTCAAAGCAAGGTGAGCTGCGCCTATTACAGTTGCCTGGCTTCCTTAGTTGCTCTAGCATCCTACGAATAACGAGCTTTCCCGCATTATGTATACGAAATCGTGCAGCTAACTCACTAGATAAGGTTTCCATTTCACTGCTGATGGACTTAGTTGATTTCCCGTTCTGTATCTGTCATTTTGACATTCATCCAAAGATCTGAATGAGGTACCTTATCATTTAGGCACCAGAATGATCACTGCAGAGATGATTTTGTTTCGTTTACCGACTTCGCGTAGCACCAAAACTCCTTAGGATTTTGCTTCAAATCGCTCGACAAAATTTTAATTTCAAATTCGTTTACGACTTACTCATTACTTTCTTGAGGTTATGTGCAGCTCCTGTTAACAAGGGTAAGATTTCGTTAAGATCTAAGATAAGCTCTCTTTCCTTCCTATTTATAACGTGGTTATTAAACCACAGTGGATTCTTTGTTATCCAAGAAACCTCGTTCGGCACATGCGAGAGGTAGACAAAAAGTTTTAATTCTCACTACGAAAACATAAAATTACGTCATTAATTCGCTGTTTGGCTACGAAGTTTTTCTGAACGAAGTCATTGCGTAAAAAGTTCTCGGTTTACTTGCCGCAGCAAATAAACCGAGAATTTTTTGCAACTCGTAGTTTGTCTGCAAGTTCATTTACACCCATAAGTTATAGGCACTCCAGAAACCATATACAAGTAGACAAACGTAAATTCATACAGTACCCGTTTGCTAGCAACACGTACAATAGCGAGAAAAAAATGGTCCATCATTCCAAACGCTTTCGAGATGTAAGACGTTATTACAAACACATTAAATGTTGTAAATACCGTCTCATTTCTTACACTGGTAACTACATAGTCAAGACAAGCTTCAGTAGCAGAGGTAGACGTAATTTTTTTTAACGTCTGCCAACAACAGCTGTAAAATTACCATAAGCTACTGTAGACTGTCGTAAGTAGGCGTAGACTATGGTAGTTTTTCTGGTAGCTTTGGTGAGTTAAGATTTTAGGCGCATTACTTGTATGTTAGTTGGGTTGCATACCAATCGGGCGTTACCGCAATTCCATCGCTTTGTTTCCGTACGCGGTCGGTGTGTTATTAGATTCCCCTAGAAACCAGAAGACGTGAACCGTCTAGAAATTGAGTGTGGATGTGTAAATGGCAACATAACGTACGGAATACTTTCGTTCTACACAGTTATCCTCCTGTCTGTTACTTAAACAAAAACCGAAATTATAACAAAAGTGGAACTGCCATTGTTTAACTCGGGTTTATTCGAAAATTTGATTGGTAATCTGAAGCAGAGGGATGCTGTCTAACATTGTGCGTGGTGTCTGTTTGTTCTAAGTCGTGTGTCCCTACCACTTTCGCGCAACGACGCTCTAAGCGTGTTTTTTAGGGAATTGACTAGTTTGAACCTGGGACCTGTTGCTGGTAAGGAGACGCCAGACCACACATGACATGTAGAGTTCAGAAGAGTTCAGTGAGACTAGCGATGATATAACAAAATACTTAATGATTTCAGCGTCAGCTCCACTGCACTCCCTGTAAAAGAATCTTAATACTAACTAAATTTAGTGGAAGGGGTTCAAGGCTTTCCTATTTTTAGTTAGCTGGTAAAATAACGCCGAAACAGCAGTTAAGTTTACCATTGGAAATTTTATTCTACTCACAAAACATTGTTTATAAATTGCACTATTGATAAAAGGTAATATTTTAATACAGGATGATAAAAACCAACTGCGTTCAACAAAAATGTGAACGAATATTCCCTGAATGGGTTTCCAAGTTCTACAAGGATCGAAGGATGACCTATGCCATATCACATCTACAATCTAGGTTTAAATTAAGTTTCACAAAAGAGAAAACTATCAACAGTGACCCTCAATTATCTTTAATTACTTATCTAACTTGTCGTAAATTAGAGTGGCTGATGTGGCTTCTCAATAACTATATAACAGAAAAATCATCGCGTTTCAGATTTTAACTTACGTAGCAAATGTGGATACCATGAGCTTTAATTGACGATTGACACTAGTATTACGCAAAAAGGGGATGTAACAGATGAGACTTTTGCAGTTCTGAGTGAAGCCATATGCGCACAAAAATTCGGCATCGCGTGCGTTCATTACCTTGTCGGTGTTTAGGCAGCGTCAGGGCGGCGCAGCTCCTCACATCTCGCCGTCTCGGAAGCAACTCTCTCCTAACTTCTCCTTACTACAATTTACCGAAGTTGGTTTAAAAAAACTATCTGGCTGTGTTTTCATCTGACCAATCAGGGTCTCAATGTTAACCTTAAGCTCCGCCTACAAAAATTCTGTCTGTCCGATGAGAAACGTTACACTTTTCGTGGTGGGGCAATGTTTTTAACGTTTGCAACGAAACGGAGACGCGAAAGAGTCTCACGCTAAAACTAACAGCTGGTGTGGCCCTTTTAGTGTTATCGTAAGATCTATACTGTTCTTCTGGAGGGCTCTATCTTTTAACATGGGCTGGGGGGGAGGGGGGGGGGGTAGTCCTGGCGGTTACTTTTCGTGGTAGGGCAATGTTTTTAACGTTTGCAACGTAACAGAGACGCGAAAAAGTCTCACGCTAAAACTTGCGGCTGGTGTGGCCCTTTTTTTGTTATCGTAAGATCTATACTGTTCTTCTGGAGGGCTCTAGCTTTTAACATGGGCCGGGGGTGTGGGGAGGTGGGTGGTCCTAGCGGTTAGCTGGCGACGTGGGTGTCCGTCCCTTATCGTAGGGCCTTCTAGTTTAACACGGTTCTGCTCTCGGCTTCTCGTTTCTCCCCTCGGAACTGCGCCTGTCTCACGGTGGGGAGGTATGACATGCATTTAGGCATTCTTGTGTTAGTCTGTGGTATTCCATTTGCTCACTCGTTACTCGTATTACTTTGCTTAATTTAATGTCAGGATTTATTCTGAGCTATGTGACATACTGCCGGATTTGCATATCATGTCAGGGCTTTCGTGGAAGGTGTTGGATTTGCCTGACACCTTACAGCTGTATAAAAAGAAAACACTGTTTTTAACCTAAAAGAATCAAAAAATAAATGTACAAACGTGTGTATCCAATTTACTGAATACCACAGAAGATGCTTTGTAAATAAAAGCGAAACGCGTCTGATGTTAGTCTTTTTAATTACACTGCAGTCAGCTCAAGACAAATAACCTATAATAACAGATTTTAATTATATTTATTTATTGTGTTTGTCCATGTAAGTTGTACATGCATCAAAAAGAACTGCTCTGGTACGTAAAAGCATACAAGTTATGGAAACAGCTAATTTTTTTACTTATAAAATACACAGTGGATTACCAATGAACGATTTGCAGTTCTTATCATGGGCAAAATAAACAAAGAAAAACCCTTTCTCATGCATTCATTTATCTTCCTTTGCCTACGATCCGTTATCGTACCACTTACTACGTCCATTTATACACTATAGCAAAACTACAAAACTACCGAACCATAATTTTTACAGCTCTGGGGAGCAGAGGGTATCTTTAAACAGTAAATTTCCGATTGTTCTTAGTATAGCACTGCCAGTGTTAGTTTCAGATTTCTATGGGTATCGTGTTAATGCAGTGACGAAATTAGCTGCGAAAGTACATTAATATTGAAGACGTTACTGAACATAAACTGGAGTCCGCGACAAACTTTCATACTACAGCGGGCCGCAAAATTAAACTAACAGCTGGAGGTTACACATACGTTCCTTTACGACCAATAAACCACTGCGCCACCGGAGCTCTGTCTGACCATGATGTAATCTAATTGAAATCTTCCCGTATCTCCCGGCCTTTTCCAAGTATACCTCCTCCTCTTGTGATTCTTGAACAGGGTATTCGCTATTACTAGCTGAAACTTGTTACAGAACTCAATTAGTCTTTCTCCTCTTTCATTCCATGTCCCAAGCCCATGTTCTCCTGTAACCTTTTCTTCTACTCCTTCCCCTACAACTGCATTCCAGTCGCCCATGACTGGTTGGTTGGTTGGTTGGTTTGTGGGATTAAAGGGACCAGACTGCGATGGTCATCGGTCCCTCGCCCATGACTATTAGATTTTCGTCCCCCTTTACATACTGTATTACCCTTTCAATATCCTCATACACTTTCTCTATCTGTTCATCTTCAGTTTGCGACGTCGGCATGTATACCTGAACTATCGTTGTCGGTGTTGGTCTGCTGTCGATTCTGACTAGAACAACCCGGTCACTGAACTGTTCACAGAAACACACCCTCTGCCCTACCTTCCTATTCATAACGAATCCTACACCTGTTATACCATTTTCTGCTGCTGTTGATATTACCCGATACTCATGTGACCAGTAATCCTTGTCTTCCTTCCACTTCACTTCACTGACCCCTACTATATCTAGATTGAGCCTTTGCATTTCCCTTTTCAGATTTTCTAGTTTCCCTACCACGTTCAAGCCTCTGACATTCCACGCCCCGACTCGTAGAACGTTATCCTTTCGTAGATTATTTAATCTTTTTCTCATGGTAACCTCCCCCTTGGCAGTCCCCTCCCGGAGATTCGAATGGGGGACTATTCCGGAATCTTTTGCCAATGGAGAGATCATCATGACACTTCTTCAATCACAGGCCACATGTCCTGTGGATACACGTTACGTACGTGACAAGAAAATCGTCTCCAATATGCTATCGTACCTCTTTCCATTATTGAGATGGCTGAATGAACACGAACCGAAAGCCAATAGATTGGAATGAAAAAAATGCACAATTAAGATGCCGCGTGCCCACTATATGACATCAAACTTTTCACACCGAAACTCTCAAATGAAATAACGCGGCGAGGTTTTGAACATCCGCTTGCCTGGATAATGGCGACTCTGGAAGCAACCTTTGACCTCGTTTAACTAGAAACGTGACGCATCCGATCAGGCAACACCTTTAGCTTGACATTGTGACTAAATTTGTAGCGCTCTGCCTAAAGAATACGTAAAATTCCGCTTTAAAAACAACTTCTTTTCTTTATATCGGGGAACACGCCGACGCTTTCCATCGACGCTGGGCGTCGCACGAAAGACTCGATGAGCAGTATTTGTTTGCGCTGAGTCCAGCTACAGCTTGCAAAAAAGAAATTACAAATATCTGCCAAAACACCAGAGAAAATGCGCCTGACGACTCTTAGGAGGGACACACCGCAGTACAGACACACGGTGTTGCGAGTACAATTACAGATATTTTTACTGGAGACTGAGGATGTACCGAACAACATAACATTTACTTCATTTGCACTGTAATAATTAAAATCCTTAGGGGTAGTACATGTTCAAATTGGTTAATACATCCAAGTACTGGCTGGTTATATTAAATTGACGGTGTCCAGAGTGCTGCAGCGCCGGTTGTATACATCGCAGGACACTGAACATCGTAGGTATGTTCATTAATCGGTGCGCTCGAGGGGTACTCTGAAAAAATGATAGTTCTACTTTCTGATACCAGGTGAAAATACGGTGCTGTAAGCAGTCAGAATATGGTGTGGGTGCAAGAAAATCGGAGGAACACATGAAAACGGTGATTCTTGTACGTTTCCTCAGACGTGGTCACAAGTCACGACATGTGTTCAGTATGGTCTCAGCTATATGCTACATCCTTAACACGGCGTGGTCGACAGTTCCTCAGCGAGCAGGCCAGGTGTTGCAGTGTGCACACGTGGATGTAAAACGTTTAGTCTGTACTCGCAGGCGTAGTAAAATTAGTGATATAGTTATGGCCTTGCAGAAAATATCAGGTAGTAAATTATGTGACGTGTTTGCAGGAAAACTGTTACACGCAGAGAAAGACCACTAACGCAGTGAAGTGGGAACATTTTAAGGTACCAGTGATCACATTGCGTGTACTTATACATCTAAAACCCCGTACATATGTTACAAGAAGCAACTGCACAAATAAAAACTATATGGCTCTGAGCACTATGGGACTTAACATCTATGGTCATCAGTCCCCTAGAACTTAGAACTACTTACCTAACTAACCTAAGGACATCACACAACACCCAGTCATCACGAGGCAGAGAAAATCCCTGACCCCGCCGGGAATCGATCCCGCACGACCACGAGCTGCGGACTAAAAACTATATAACATACATGTTCAATCTGTACTGTATAATGAACATATCAGTTCCTGCAACTTGTACCGTTAATCTTAAGCATGCATCCAGTACCTCGGAATGGTAGTTGGAGTAGTGATTTTATACTCAAGCCGGCTGATGTAAACACAACCGAATTCCCATATTTTACATTGAATTTGAAACAAATGTTGTTATAACAAGAAAAAGGATACTGTAGATGAGTGCTGTATCCTAAAGAAAGGCTTGTAATACCGCATTGCGATTACTGCATGTGTATATGCCATAAAATTTGTGACAAGTCCCATACTTTATTTGTATTTGGAATATTTTCAATTTTCTGCGTACGTTTCTAAACAATTTTACACTCAATCTCGTTCACACAAAAATAATTAATTTCCATATATCGCCTTGTTTTCGAAGCGAAGCCTCTTGGGTTAAAAATATGTCTAAAAAGTACTGAAAAAAGCATTCACCTTTGGACACTGTCCCTATCGGTAATTTTGATATCGATGTGTCGGTACAATTTTAAGTCTCGAATCTGGTACTCGAACCTCCTAGCGAGGGTAGAGTGGTTGCCTGGTAACCTATTTGGACGGCGCCCAAAGGCGTTCTTCTAACGAGGTAAGCCGCAGGCGACCCACCTGCGCCAAGTTGGTGTTTACCCAGCCTCGATCCCATTTGTTTTTCTTTCGCCAAGGTGACGAAGACCATTTTGTATCCGCGTAAACTTCCAGACGTGCGACGTATTGACATAACTAGGACGCACTTACCGGCCATCCTGTCACTCCATTCTGCCGTGAGCCACTTGCCACGACGAGCGTCGCAGCTGAGAGCGCCACATTCTTTGCGACGTTGCAGATGAAGGTGTCACGTCCCGGCAGTACGGGTGTACCAGCTCCACGTAACCGGGACAGCTGTGACGAGGCCGGCCTACTCTTTTAATTGCTGTCATGCCGACCGATGTAATGACATGTTGCAACGACACGAACGTTGCGCACTTCCGCTGCGGTCTTCGTATTAAGCTTTAATTGCCAGCACTGCGTCCGCCTGCTTAGCGTTAATTGCTGGAACTACTACTCTTTTACTTCTGCCTCTTTACGCTTCACTCCCTCCAGATATTTCTTGATGGTCAGTTAAGGGATATAACTGCCGAATGCTGAAACTAACTAGACAGTTTGTAACATGTACAGTATTATAGTAAACACACACGAGACACGTTTCTTCTCCTTGGCAGTCTAATGGTACTCTGTCCTGCCTGTAATAGACGTATTTTTAGTTAACTGATGTAATAAAACTGCAGTCACAATTCTGTCAGTGGTTAACAGACAGAATTTTTTAGGGTTAACTGCAGGGTATGGATCCTAGAAGTGGTTTTGTTAACACTTAACGTTGTGAAAAGTCAAATGGTTCAAATGGCTCTGAGCACTATGGGACTTAACAGCTATGGTCATCAGTCCCCTAGAACTTAGAACTACTTAAACCTAACCAACCTAAGGACATCACACAACACCCAGTCATCACGTGAAGTCATAAGTTGAAAACAGTACTCACCTTTTTGTTTGTTGTCGTTGTTGTTGTTGTTGTTGTTGTTGCTGCTGCTGCTGCTGTCCTGAAAGTAAATGGGGTATGATTTCGCCAACAGGGTGCCTGGATGTTGAAAGTATTTAAGAACAATATGTTAATCTTCTTGCTGTCAGCATTGTGGCGTAATTGTTTCATTCAGCAAGTCATCAATCAAACATTTCTGTCTTCTGCTCAGATCTATGTACACGTAATTTGTTCAAAATGAAACATCAGATAAAGTTGTTTGGTATGCATTCATCACATTTGAATACCTACACAGCAACTTTTTCTCACTTCATGAAACATCAACAACAGAACACGCAGTGGTACATCGATACGAGTTACATTTAGAATTTTCTCCATCACAGCTCACAACAAACTCTCAACTAGCCAGAGGAAAACATAAACTAAAGATACAAATACTGTCCCTCTATAACTCATAAAATTTCACCCATATCGATATTTGTACGCAGATGATATTTGTGTAGAATGTTTTGCATCATATATTAATTGCATTTTGTTAAGTTTTGAATAGTCTTTCAAATAAGACAAGATAAATAAACATGACGTGAAAATATGCATCCCCAAACATCTAAATAAGCCAATATTCTCCCATTAAAAAATATACGTTAGCAATGTTACCAAATATTATAGTAGTACAAAGGTGTATCGTGTTGTACGATTGGTTACGGGTGCATCGCCATATACTGTACTCCAAAATCACACATATAGTTTCATTATAGTATGAAAAATGGTTTCTATTGTTATTAAAATGTATGAAGGGTTACGTGCATCTATAAGAACTCAGGCTTTATTGGCTGTTGCTGATGATTTTAAAAATTATGTTCTGGCTTCATTCTTTGCAGTGTCTTGAGATATGGCTTTTCGGTCTTCCTGCTGAAGTCCTCAGCATGATGACCGTCCTTCCTCATGTTGAAAAATCTCGTCGTGTAATTGTGGAATTGCTTGTCATCCTCAAGAGTCAGTTACCACAAGAAATTTGTTCTCCACGTTGGGCATCATTGCATGAGGTAATTTTTTTTTTTTTTTTTTTTTTGCAAAAGGCTATTGTACGTTCCCTGATATTGGTTATTTGCTGTGTAAGTAATGTAAAAATTGAAAATAAAAATGTTTCCCGCAGAGAATCGACCCTATGATCCTCGAATCACCGTTCTCTACTTGTTTCGCAGTGACAACCGCTACCTCGAAACAGTGCAACATAAATTGCTCATGCCACGCCGGACCTGCGTCGAAAATGCCATTTTTTTCTACACGCTTCGCTATCTGGAGCTCTACCTTCGTCACTTTCACTTCTGGCAAAGCCCTGCGTATACGAAATGAATGACGGCGAGTGGGCAAGGTCCTCTTGTAAGTTGTGAATAGTTATTAATCGAAGAGTAAATTGAATAAGTAATGTCACCTAGTTATGGACCGCGAAGGATATTTCCATACTGAAACTTCCTGGCAGATTAAAACTGTGTGCCCGACCGAGACTCGAACTCGGGACCTTTGCCTTTCGCGGGCAAGTGCTCTATTATATTTCCATACTAATTATACAGGGTGTCCCAGCTATCTTGTCCACCAAAAATATCTCTGTAACAATAACAGCTATTGGAAAACGACTTTCACCGGTATCAATGTAGGGCTGGGGCCCATGAATGTACATATTTGGAAACATTCTAAACCTAAAGCATATGTGTTTTTTAACACAAACTTATGTTTTTTTAAATGGACCTCCTGTATTTTTTCTTCAGCAATCCATAGCATGACAAAGAACATACACAATGGCGTTGATTGCATCGCAATATTCCCATTACATCCCGAGATATTAAGACGCGAAGTTGACGCTTGAAACACCCGACATGCGCTGCTAGCGCACGTCCTGAGGCTCAGGCGTGAACCCCATGCTGCCCGTAATCGCGATGTGATTGACATGCGTAATCACACTTCCATACTTATCAAGAGGTCCGAAACGAATAATACGGTCTGCTGCCATCCTGCATTAACGTCGTACATTCCAGCAGGTATTTATCCCATAGGCTAGGGGTGATGCGGTTCTGTAACATATCTGTGTACCGCAACGTTAGTCACAAAGTTAACTTCGCTTATCGTTAATCCGTTACTAAAAAGGTAATGCCGTTCAACGTTAAAACTTTACTTTACTGTAGATCTAGCGCAAGTGACAGTTAATCATTCACTCGTAATAGTAAAATTCATGTTGATGGTTTTAGTGAAACGAGCAAGTGGACTAAAAGTGTTACCGTTGTTTAGGTAAAAATGTTTTGATTTGGGAAATTCAGGTAGGACATAGAAGATGAATGTAAACATGTTTAACCAATTAGTTTTATTATCACATAATTATCAATGTTATGTTTATCTAATGCATTAAATGACTAATTGTTGCAAACAAATGTTTCTTAACATCACTGGGTAAAATGGCCCTTTGTAGAAACTTCCACTGTGATACCAGCACTACATACTAAACATAGAGTTCACACCTCATGCACAAAGTGATGCCCATTGGCTTGCATACATAGGGTCACTCTGCGGATGAAGGATGCCCTACTTCGTGCTACTGTTTCCTCTTTGATGGCTGTACAAGCATCAATAATGCGTTGCTTCATGTCCTCTGGTGTTGTTGGTTCATGTTGGTAAACAACATCCTTCACTGCTCCCCTAAGAAAATAATCCAGCGGTGTAAGGTCCGGAGATCGGGCAGGCGACCTAACTGGGCCACCTCGTCCAATCCACCTACAAGGGAACTTACGGTTCAGAAGTCGTCGTGTTCGTAAGGCGTTATATGCAGGGCATCCGTCATGCTGATACCACATGACCATTCTCCGGTTCAGAGGTACGGTGTCCAAGAGAACAGGAAGATTGTGTCGTATAAATCTGGAGTATTGTCTGCCATTTTGGATGCCATTTATAAAGAAAGGTTCGATAATGGTATCTCCAATAATCCTACACCAAACATTAACTTTCCACGGACGTTGATGCTCTACCTGACGGAGCCATTTTGGATTGTATGCGGACCAATAATGCATATTCCTCATATTGACAATTCCTTTGTAGGAGAACGATGCCTCGTCGGCAAAGAGAACAGCTGCAAAAAAATTTGGATTAGTCAGAAGTTTTTGCTGAGCCCACCGACAAAATGTTACCCTATTGCGCAAGTCATTTCCATGAAGATCCTGGTGTAAATGAACATGGTAAGGATGAAATTTATGACGTTTAAGAATACGCTGTGCACTTGATTTCGACACACCAACTTCACGTTCAATTTGACGTGTGCTGATTTGAGGATTCACAGCTATGGTAGCGAGCACAGCAACTTCAGCACGTTCACCTGTGCGTGTTCTAGGACGATGTCGAGGTCTTGGATTTAAGATTCCCGTTTCACGTAGACGAGATGTGAGACGACCAAACATCCGGCGCGAAGGCGATGGCTTGTCAGGGAATCGTCTTCTGTACAGTCGTTCTGCCTGAACAGCATTTCGTCCACCTACAACAGGGTACAGTACAGGTATGTAGAGTAGGGTAGAAAACAGACATATTAACTTAATAATCATAATGTTCGCTAACAGTACTATCAACAAACAAGGAATCTCATAACGTATTTTCCGTCAACGTACATTCTCCATAGATCAGCAGCATTTCTACCATATCTTCATGTGTGTACATTATACTGTACAGTATAAGTTCCACAACACAACGTTTATTCACAATGTGTACTACCTCCGTGCCGTCACTAGATTACTCTGATGCACGACTACACTGGCAAGCGGTGTACTGCACGCCAAAGCAACAACAAATGGGATGCTTGCAGGGTGGTGGAGTACAGGAGTTTGCATGGGTCGCAAATTATAAACAAGGCGAAGTGGTAACTGTGGCAGTAGTGGGAACTACGTTGGACACTTGAGTAGGTAGAGCCAGGCCCTGCGCGACAGGCACAATCGGTCATATAACGCATTAGATAAACCTTATTTTGGGTGTGCAGGATAAATAAGACAACCTGAGGGGTGTACACCGATCGGTACTGGTGTACGTAGATGCGTAAAACGTGCAAGAGGGAAACCATTATGTGCTTATGAGAGTTGATGGCAGCGGACCGTATTATTCGTTCAGACCTCTTGATAAGTATGGAGGTGTGATTACACATGTCAATCACATCGCGATTACGGGCAGCATGGGGTTCACGCCTGAGCCTCAGGACGTGCGCTAGCAGCGCATGTCGGGTGTTTCAAGCGTCAACTTCGCGTCTTCATATCTCGGGATGTAATGGGAATATTGCGATGCAATCAACGCCATTGTGTATGTGCTTTGTCATGCTAAGGATTGCTGAAGAAAACATAAGTTTGTGTTAAAAAACACATATGCTTTCGTTTTAGAATGTTTCCAAATATGTACATTCATGGGCCCCAGCCCTACATTGATACCGGTGAAAGTCGTTTTCCAATAGCTGTTATTGTTCCAGAGATATTTTGGGTGGACAAGATCGCTGGGACACCCTGTATAGTCTGCTGTGTTTGTTGCTTTCATTAGGAATCGATTTCGAAGCAGATAAAGTGAACAGCAAACACCGTTGACTCGAAATCCTGTGCTTAAGTAGCTGATGTGCTACATTACAAAATAATCTCCAGGTGAAGCCCCAAATATGGGGCTTGGAAGCAATACTATCATTGCCGCTGGTTCCTGTTCAGGTATTAGGTAGGTAAATCACTATATGTAATATAAAGACGGAAATAACCCCAGAGATTAAAATAACTATAATCAGAGGAATGATCTTGGGTAGGGGACTAGACAGAGGCGGCGAGACAACGGAATGTGCGAACGTAGTAAGTGTCTTTTACGAGGCGCTGCAGTCATGGACTGTGCAGCTGGTCCCGGCGCAGGTTCGAGTCCACCCTCGGGCATGGGTGTATGTGTTTATCCTTAGGATAATGTAAGTTAAGTAGTGTGTAAGCTTAGGGACTGATGACCTTAGCAGTTAAGTCCCATAAGATTTCACACGCATTTTAAACTCTTTTACGGACTACCTCTTGGAGTAGACATAACCAGTGTCCAGTGCGAACAGTAACCCTGCGCAGACGCGAAAGGCATAGGCACAAATGCAGTGAGGTCGTATAGATTTGTGTCAAAACAGCTGAACGATCTGCAACTCTTAGACAGTAGAAAATGCCCAGTGGAAACAGCATTAATATTCGACCTCCGGCGGCTGTGTTTAACAGCATGTGGACTACGATACCACCGCGAGCTCATGATCATCTGGGGCTTATCCCGTTATGGCAAAGTTCGTGCCTCCAGTAGATCTGTATTACGTCGTGGACCAGATAAATTAAGCTGACGGAAATGCAAAGTGTTACACGATGAAGTACCAGTCCGACATTTATCAAAGTTTGTGGAGACATTCATCACATAACGCGTACTAAATAGTTAAACTTCCATTGCTATAAGAACTGATGTACGTTATCAACATCAGAATGACAGTCAAGAAAACATTTTTGCATTCTTAGTGGCACGGATGTCATCTTGAAGAATTTCATGCCATGCCTGAAACACTTCTTGAAGATTTGTGGCTGGTATATGGTATCATGTTTCTGGCGTGGACTGTAGGTTGTCGTCTGAGAGGGTTGTGTGCGGCAAAAACTTGAAAATATATCGGTATGGGTTTCAGTCTTGATGTGTTAGTTAACAATAATTGTTGTTTCATTTATACTCTTGAAATACTTTCCGCTGTTATAGATAACGAACATTATTGTAGATTTATTATACCTCAATTGATTGTAATCTAAAACCATACTGAACTACAAATTTTTACAAAACTTTTATACATTTATTATTATACAGATTGATTCAGCTATCCCTCTCTATGGGTTTTATGCACCCGTAATGCCTTCAAAGATCACGCATGATATTTTCGTATTCTCTCACTTGCTATGCACAAACTACATTATGTGATCACAAGTATCCGGACACCCCCAAAAACATATTTTTTTCATATTAGGTGCATTGTGCTGCCACCTCCTGCCAGGTACTCCATACCAGCGACTTCAGTAGTCATTAGACATCGTGAGAGAGCAGAATGGGGCGCTCCGCGGAACTCACGGACTGCGGACGTGGTCAGGTTATTGGGTGTAACTTGTGTCATACGTCTGTACGCGAGATTTCCACACTGCTACACATTCCTAGGTCCACTGTTTCCGATGTGATAGTGAAGTGGAATTGTGAAGGGTCACGTACAGCACAAAAGCGTACAGGCCGACCTCGTCTGATGACTGATAGAGATCGCCAACAATTGAAGACGGTCGTAATGTGTAATAGGCAGACATGTATCCAGACCATCACACAGGAATTCCATACTCCATCAGGATCCACTGCAAGTACTATGACAGGTAGGCGGGATGTGAGAACTCTTGGATTTCATGGTCGAGCGGTTACTCATAAGCCACACATCACGCCGGTAAATGCCAAACGCCGCCTCGCTTGGTGTAAGGAGCGTAATCATTGGACGACAGAACAGTGGTAAATGTTGTGTGGAGTGACGAATCACGGTACACATGTGGCGATCCGATGGCAGGCTGTGGGTATGCCGAATGCCGAGTAAACGTCATCTGCTGTCGTGTGTAGTGCCAACAGTAAAATTCTGTGGTGGTGGTGTTATGGTGTGGTTGTGGCTTTCATGGAGGGGGCTTGCATCCCTTGTTGTTTTACGTGCCACTATTACAGAACAGGCCTAGATTGATGTTTTAAGCACCCTATTGCTTCCTGCTGTTGAAGAGTAATTCGGGGATGGCAACTGCATCTTTCAACACGATCGAGCACCTGTTCATAAAGCACGGCATGTGGCGGAGTGGTTACACGACAGTAACATCCCTGTAAAGGACTGTGCTGCACAGAGTCCTGACCTGAATCCTATAGAACACGTTTGGGATGTTTTGGAACGCCGTCTTCGTGACAGGCCTTACCGATCGACATCGATACCTTTCCTCAGTGCAGCACTCCGTGAAGAATGGGCTGTCATTCCCCAAGAAACCTTCCAGCAAATGACTGAACGTATACCTGCGAGAGTGAAAGCTGTCATCATGGTGGACCAACACTATATTGAATTCCAGCATTACCGAAAGAGGGTGCCACGAAATTTTAAGTCATTTTCCGCCGGGTGTCCGGATACTTTTGATCACCCAGTGCATTAGTCCTAGAGAAAAAATGAACACGATCACTGTACGTTGTTCAACTAATGTGGAAACTTCAAGCGGACTCGCCGTCGTTAAATGAAATATTGAGGTTACAAACAAAATAACTTATCTGTCAACTGTTCTCAGCTCTTCCCCATCATGCCAACCTAAAGTCATGAAAGAACAAAACTTCTCCTACAAGCTGTTTCATTTTGACATAAACTTGTTTTTTTAACTACTGAAAGTCTGTCGTACATGAAGTGTGTGGTTTAAGAATACAGACTTAGAGAAGTTGTAGGGGCTGTCTTAAGGAACAAATTGAGGATAGGAAACCATGTCCGGATACGTCACCAAATAACGATACAGAGCGTCATATACAGCAGCTATTATCGCCTGCAGCTAGGCCACCCTTCCAGCAGCAGACGCGTCCACATTGACGCAGCCTTGCAGTAACAGGCGTGGAAGCGTTCGTGACACTATGACAGTCACAATGTTGTCAGACCACTGCGATAAGTGCCGCTTGCCGGCCCTCAGCGTATAAACTCACGTTTGCTGTCGAAAGGGCGGCCTAGCGGCAGACTTTAATTGATACAGAATCTTTACGCTCTCCTCCAAAATGTAACTGATATCCTCAACCACTCATTACAATGAGGAATCTTTCCTGAACAGTTACAAGCGTCCTAGATCACTCTTAATTTCAAAGCACGTGAGAAACAAAGGAATGAACAATCGCTCCTTTACAATAACCACGTGTTCTTCTAAAGTATTGGGAAAAATAACATTCCATAAATTGCTACAGTTTCTCAACAATAATGAAATACGAAGCAATGCACAACAAAATTTCCGAAGCCATAAACTGAGACAGGCATTTGTCAGTCCATAACTACTGTTTTAAAAACAACTGACGTAAAAAAGAATAAAAATAAAATATTTCTTAGATTTAACCAAAGCAATTGTCATGGTAAATCATAAAACTCTCCTAAATAAGTTGGAATACAATGGATTTAGGAGCCTGTCAAATGAATGGTTTCACTTATTTCTTAGCAACCGCAAGCTAAAAGTAAGCATAAGACTTATAGAAGTAAAACCAG
Organism: Schistocerca nitens; assembly: GCF_023898315.1. Lineage (NCBI taxonomy): Eukaryota > Metazoa > Arthropoda > Insecta > Orthoptera > Acrididae > Schistocerca > Schistocerca nitens. Next base: position 433,684,499 of record NC_064621.1, on the reverse strand, counting down.
AAAAATAGTCAGAATGTTTGTCAAAAGAACGCCCTGCTCAATTAACTGTCAGGTACACGAATGGGTCAGTATTGGACCTCTTCTTTCCCTGATTTATATCAATGCGCTAGATATGCATGTTTATTCAGATAAAACAACTCTTTTTGCTGATGATACAACACAAAATAATGGAAATATCGAACATATTGTAAACTCTTACAAGTTAAATATGTAAACGGCCAGCAGTAAGTCAGCTCAAAATTAATAACAGAAAAACCGTATCTATAAGTTTCCATAGCTATCAAAAATATCATGCATTACCCCAGTGTCACAATCAATTAACAACTCATTAATAAAAAGACAGCAACATTTCTTGGCCTTCGAACACAAAGTTACAAAGTAGGACAGACATATAAAATTCATCGGTTGCAAGCTGTGTTCAGGCCGTCATCTTTCAAGGGCCCTAAAAGGATGCATCAATCAATAATCACTAGCATTTTGATGCCCAGCTGAAATACGCCCGCATATTCTGGGAAAATTCCCCAGCAGCTCTGGGGTGCTTGAGAATCCAAAACCGATGGTTGAAAACACTGGAAATACTGCCACAACCAAGAACATATATTTAAAAATATGATTGACAATGATAGCACTATAAGAAAAAAAATTTATATACACAACCGCAAACCAGGATTAATGTTTCTATTGTCGTTGTTTTTGTTTTTGTTGTTGTTGTGGCCTTCAGTCCTGAGACTTGTTTGATGCAGCTCTCCATGCTACTCTACCCTGTGCGAGCATCTTCATCTCAGAGTAACTATTGCAACCTACATCCTTCTTAATCCGCTTACTGTTTTCATCTCTGTCTCCCTTTACAATTTTTACTCCCCACACTTCCCTCCAATACTAAATTGGTGAGTCTTTGATGTCCGCAGCTCGTGGTCGTGCGGTAGCGTTCTCGCTTCCCGCGCCCAGGTTCCCGGGTTCGATTCCCGGCGGGGTCAGGGATTTTCTCTGTCTCGTGATGACTGGGTGTTGTGTGATGTCCTTAGGTTAGTTAGGTTTAAGTAGTTCTAAGTTCTAGGGGACTGATGACCATAGATGTTAAGTCCCATAGTGCTCAGAGCCATTTTTGAGTCTTTGATGTCTCAGAATGAGTCCTATTAACCGATCCCTCCTTTTGGTCAATTTGTGCCACGAATTTCTTGTCTCTCCAATTCTATTCATCAGTTACGTGATTGACCCACCTCATTTTCAGTACTCTTCTGTAGCACCAGATTTCGAAAGCTACTATTCTCTTTTTATCTAAACTGTTTATCGTCCACGTTTCTCTTCCATACAAGGATACATTCTAGAGAAATACCTTCAGAAAAGACGACTTCCTAACACCTAACTTTACATTTGACGTTAACAAATTTCTCTTCTTCAGAAATGCTTTTCTTGACATTGCCAGTCTACATTTTATATCGTTTTTACCTCAGCTATCGTAAGTTACTTAACTGCTCAAACAACAAAACTCATCGACTACTTTAAGTGTCTCGTTTCATAATCTGGTTCCCTTAGCATCACATGAATTAGTTCGACTACATTCCGTTATCCTTGTTCTGGTTTTGTCTACGTTCATCTTATATCTTATTTTCAAGACACTGTCCATTTCGTTCAGCTGCTCTTCCTAGACCTTTGCTGTCTCTGACGGAATTACAGTGTCATCGGCAAACCTCCCTATTCAAAATTTTTCTTCGGATTCCTTTAATGCTTGTTCATTGTACAGATTGAATAATATCGGAGATAGGCTACAACCCTGCCTCAATCCCTTTTCAATTACTGTTTCCTTTCATGCCCCTTGGCTCATAACTGCTGTCTGGTTTCTGCACAAGTGTAAACAGCTATTCGCTCCCTGTATTTTCCTTAGCCTATCTTCTAAGATAAGTCGTATAGTCAGTATTGCCTCGCGTGTTCCTACGTTTCTCCGGGATCCAAACGGATTTTCTCCGTGGTCGGTTTCTGCCACTTTTTCCTTTCTTCCATAACGTATTCTTGTTAGTAGCACAGGTAATTTGTGTCAGAAGGTTACACACTATACAGAGTTCAAATGGCTCTGAGCACTATGGGACTTAACTTCTGAAGTCATCAGTCCCCTAGAACTTAGAACTACTTAAGCGTAACTAACCTAAGGACATCACACACCTCCATGCCCGAGGCAGGATTCGAACCTGCGACCGTAGCTGTCGCGCGGTTCCAGACTATAGCGCCTAGAGCCGCTCGCCCACCTATACAGAGTGTCCCAGAAGAAATGGTCACCTGGAGGAGTGGTTAGTATTCAGGGATATTATAGGATCATTTGAAGGTAAAAATTTCGTGTGGACATATGCCCTTCAGAATTGTTTTCGAGATGGAACACATTTGATGTACGTTGTTATTTATTTTCTGTATTATTCAACACATTGTCAGGTTTACACATGTGCCACAGTTAGTAAACGTTGCACGTACGTTTTACAAAGTATCCATTTGAAAACTCGAGTATCAATTTTTAACCCATTCACCTCTAAGCATTATCGCACACGTCACTTTACAGCTGTTTTACAGTTCGCAATAAATGTTCGAATATTCCACTTCAGGGAGAAAATGCGGTGCTTCTCAGAGTGTTTCTCCATGTTCCTTGATAAGAGCGGTAGCGCCTACGATGCGACCATGCAGTTCATCTCTCGTGTTCACCTTTCACTTGTGCACCTCAGGCTTCATCCAACACCATAAACAAAAATCTAATGGTATAGTGTTACGTTGTTCTGCCGATAAGAACTGTCACGCGACAAGGTAAAAATCATAAAAACGTCGAAGATTAAGTGAACTGGCCCTTAGGTTTCCTTCAGCTTGAACTCATCAGAATTAACATTATTAGTAAAAAACTAGGCGTCGAATCCGGTACTTCGGAGTCCATAGCCACAGAGACAAAAAACATAAGTACTACAGAGACTGTAGGCATCTGAAGTATCGTGCTAATTTAAGTAAAACGGCACGAGCGTCGACTCAGGGAAACTCTCAGTTGGAGCACACGTGCATTGGAGCAATGATCAGTAACTTCATAAACACATAATATACACTACCAGTAAAACCTCGATTCTTTAAAGAATCGAACAACCGTGTATAAAAACAGCTTCAAACGTCTGACTACAAGTGAGTTAATGTGTTAAATGAAGAATGAAAGCGAGCAAAAATTCAGGAAAGATTTGAGATTGTGCTTAAAGTTTGTTGGTACTAACTAAGTGCTCTCATTATGAAACACTGGAAGAATATAATTTGGACAATTAGCGCTACATTTTATGCAAAAGGTAGATATATCGGGATACTGCCAGCAAACGGTGTTGCAAATAGTTTGTGGTCGAGAAGTAATAAATTGAAACCTCAGGCCTGTTGCAGGAATTTAACTGCATGAACAGTGAAAGTGTTGAAAGCTATAAACTTTTTCCCTTTCATCATACTGTGGGACTGTCAGCAAGAACAAGTTTCTTGAAGATTTGGAATTACGTGTAAGAGTTTGTTGGAAGCCGGTAGGTGCCCTCCTCAGAAAGTCCGGGTATTGGCGCGCCGCCAGTTACGCTCCTTCGAGACAAAAGCACAGTTTTTATTTGCAGTATTTGTCTCATTGTGCTAAACTTTCAATTTAAGACAACCTCTTAATGAGTAGAATATGAAAGCATTTTAATTTTTTTTTAATTCGGTTAATAATTACGCGAAATATCGAAAATCAAATTTTACTTCCCCTGAAAGGCATTGGATAGGCTACCTGGTAGTGGTATTATGTTCCGGGACAATGGTTTAGTAATATAGATAGTGTCTCAAATTGCCGAAGGTATTATTGATGTGTCTTTTTCCCAGTAACATACAGACTTCTAAAAATGGGCAGCTACTTGTTACCCTTGGAGCGCAGCTTCCCTTTAAATGATCTACGGAAATAGAGCGCACTTTAATTGCCTCTCCGTTACGTAACGGCACTGCGACAAATACAGCTCGTCTGGGCGCTTGTAGCTCCTGCGTCTGTTTATACTTATTCGAAGAGAGATTCGACAGAAGCAGTCGTGGCCGAGTGGTTAAGGCGTCTGACTAGAAATCAGATTCCCTCTGGGAGCGTAGGTTCGAGTCCTACCGACTGCGAAAATTTTTAATCTGAGGCACGGCATCATTTGTGCTGAAAATTTGAAGCAAGTATGATCGCCGTCAATGATGCTGTTCTACAGCAATTAATAGAGCAAAAAGGCAGAAGTATAATACAGATAGGAGAAGCAACCGCAAAGAGTATGACAAGTGCACTGCAAGTTCTAATACAAATTTAAAATTAATTGTACCCATAGAGGTTATTCTTGTCGAACACGCCAATCTACATTCTGAAGTCATAGCTTCATCATTAGAACTATTGTCATGTAAGGACCTACATTTCGACGTCAATACGTCAGAATCAGGTATCTTAGGGAATTGCAGCGCATTCTAAAATTTTAATTTGTTATTTTGACGAAATACAAGCCCAATTACAGAAATATTTATTGAATTACAATTAGGACTCCAACATACTAGTATTTATGGTATGTTGATATCGTCATGAAGGTCTTTAGTTACCACGGCAACAGTGATGATGAAGCTGTGACATCTCAATGTACATTGGCATAGTAAAATCGCTATGAAGACGGTAGTTCGATTTGATTATTAAAATTTATCCAAATTTAAGTGAGGAAATTTTTTCTGCACTATTTGAATGAAAGATAGCCTTACATGGAAGTGAAATATAGGCGATAAACAATAGTTTTACATAGAAAACAGAAGCTATCAGGGTGTGTCGTTACGATGAATGCTGAAGACTGGGTGTGTGGATCAGATAACTAATGAACAGATACTGAATTGAATTAAGTGGGAAAGAAAGTTATGGCACAACGTGGCTGGAAGAAGGGATAGGTTGATAGAACACATTCGGATGCACCAATGAATCCGCTATTTGTAGAGTTATAAAACTACCTTAGGCTACAGTACAGTGTCATAACTGTGGACTAGCGTAGTTTTTTAGTAGCTTTGGTCAGTTAAGGTCTCACCTACATTACCTGTACGTTAGATGTGTTGCATACCTGTCGGGCGTTGCCTCATAACTATCGCAAAACAAAACTACATAAAACATAGCTTCGCTTTTCGTCAAACTTATATAAAAACATGTTTCCGTTATTCATCAACTACTTCCGCATTTATCAATAATAAGTGGAAATTCTTGACTTTGATCTGGATGAAGAAAGTTCTGTTGAGGACAAAAAACAATAATTACATAATTTTATGTTTGTGCACGAATACTGTTCTTGCAGCGAAAGTAATTACATAAATATGCAGAATTACTGGATATAGGTTCCCCCTTTTGTGCAAACCAAGGTAAGAAGAAAAACGAACAAAATCTGCCTTTAGGCCTAAATTTGTTAGAGCAGTTACAACCTAAAATATGTTAACTTTTACAGTTGTTCAATAAACAAAACCCACTGATGATGGCGCAGACGTGCTGAAACATGTTTGGGTTACAAGAAAAAAGAGTGTTTTGCTTAAAAGGTGGAACGTATGTCCAATAATTTTAACTGCAAACACGGAATAAATACGGGTTGTTCAAAAAGTGTCTTTCCAGTGCCGTATGATTGTTAGCCGCCCGTGCCACATTATTGTTCGCTTGCCTGGGTTACTGCCCTTCAAGTGGACTCTCCCAACATTCCACTGCATCGTTTATCTCAGCCAGCGTCAGTCGTATCGTTAGTGTGTATCGTTACGTGTTGACGTGAATGTTTATGTTTAGTTCCATTGTTCGTTTGTTTCCTTTTTGTCACTGCTAAAAGGCTAACCATTGAAGAACGTGTGTTTTTAGTCGAACAAGTGTTCGAAGCTGGCGATAAATACACAGTCTCAGTTCGCCAAACATTTAATTCAGTTGTCCCGGAGACAACATTCCCACATCGCGATACGTGGGCAGTTTCAGTTCGCCAAACATTTAATGCAGTTTTTCCGGAGACAATACTCCCACATCGCGATACGTGCGAGATTTGACTAACAAATTTCGAAGTATGGGTTCAGTGACAGATGCACCGAGAAGTGGTCGTCCTAGCGTTTTGTCTGAGGATAAACTACTCGATATTTCCTATAATATGTCCTTGAGTCCGAACTAGTCAGTAAGAAAACTCGCCCAGGAAATCGATGTTAGTGTTGGAACGGCCCACGCAGCTGTAAGGAAAAAATTAGAACTTTTCCCATACAAAGTGACAGTCATGCAAGAACTGAAAAATACTGATCATGGCAAGAGACTGCATTATTGTCAATGGTTCAAAAATTTCGTTCAACAAAATTGAAGGGATTTCCTTAATGAAACGTTTTTCACTGATGAGGCGTGGTTTCATTTATCCGGGTACATGAACTTGCAAAATTTTCGTATGTGGAGTATTGCAAATCCATTTCGTATTCATGAGGAACCACTTCATTGTGTGAAAAAAGGAATTTGGATTGCAATTTCTAGACGTCGGATTGTGGGTCCCGTATTTTTCAACGAAACAATAAACACACAACGATACTGCAGTGATATTCTATACCCACTCATAGGAGAACTTGTGTTAAGTGAAATACTGAACGGTTATTTTCAACAAGATGGTGCAACCGCGCATACAGCTCGCGTTTCAATGTCACTGCTTGCTGACGTTTTTGGTGATCGCATAATTTCACAGGGACTTTGGCCTCCACGATCACCTGACCTAACACCATTTATGGGGTGCAGCGAAAGCAACTGTCTATAAAAACCGTCCAAAATCCATCGATGATTTGAAAACTACAATATCCATTTTCACTGCTTCTGTTACAGAAGAAATGTTACAGCTTGCGTTTGGAAACATGATTAGGCGAACTGAATTATGTATTCAACAACAGGGGCGACACTTCCAACATTTAATGTTAAAATTTCTAAATAAAAATGAATATCCCATAAATTAATAACTTGTATTTCACTGAGTTTCATTTCGGTGTATTCATTGCGGCATACGGCACGCGCGGATAACAATCATACGGCACTGCGGAGAGACTTTTTGAACAGACCGTAAAAGAGCTACAAATCCAAAAGGTGAAAATCGCAGAAGTTACGAAATCAACTTTTATAACTTATAAAATGCAATTTATTTTCTGTAAGGACACGAAATACGCAATGGACTAACATTGATCTGATTATGTGCAGCCACGCGGGATTAGCCGAGCGGTCTGGGGCGCTGCAGTCATGGACTGTGAGGCTGATCCCGGCGGAGGTTGGAGTCCTCCCTCGGGCATGGGTGTGTGTGTTTGTCCTTGGGATAGTTTAAGTTAGGCAGTGCGTAAGCTTAGGGACTGATGACCTTAGCAGTTAAGTTACCGGCAAACATGCCATTTATTGCGTCATTTATGTAGTTTATCTAAGCTAACGAACCTTAGTTTTGGTGGAGTGCAACTCTTGTTACTTAGTAATGGAGGGAAGTACGGGTGGAGGAGGGGGTAAAATGTTACAGGAAACTGTTTATGACGACAGAAAGCAGTTTCATTAGACGCATCTACCCGTTTCCGTTGCTGTTACTCCGCTGTGTACGAGGAAGTCAAGACTAACTTGTGACTGACGACGACTTGGGTTCAGGCTCCCTGTAATAACGTAAAATATACCTATGCAATGAGCAACCGAAGAGAAATGGAGGGAAGACTGAGAGTGTGGAACAGCGCTACGAACAGCATACAACGTGCCGCACGTATTAGCACGTTTTGTGCCTTAGAAGTGACTACGTATTTTGTCTCTCTTCCTCTTCCGTTCTTCCCCCAGAAAATTGTCTTTTAGACATTTCACACATCACGTAGAAGACTCGGGCTGTAATTTCGCCAAACAGCTTACTCAGTATCCTGTGCAATAGTGCTCCTTCGGTCTTCTAACTGCGGGTGGTGGACATGTGCCACTAGCTGCGCAGTGAATCATATTTCATGGGATTTGTCACCCAACCAATCATTTACAATTACTTGTGTTAAAAATAATTTATTCCTTCGTGAATTTTTTAGGAGCTGTGACTGATTAGATGACACCTAGAAAACGACAATGTTATGCTTCAGTGGCAATTTTTTACGTTCGATGATACCATAATCGAAACACATACGGGACACAGATAATTAACGTGTGACTGACTCAGAAAATTGGGTTTTATCGGAGATTTTGCGGGTAAATTTGTAATTATATCTTGCTGGTGTTTTTTTGCCAATGTGAACCATTGGAACCTCCGGCTGAACAAATCGGCAAAAGTATTTTAAATTTATACTTTTTTGCATGAATTTTGTCGTCGTCGTCCGAACAAGTTATACGTTCAATAAATACTACACTTTATCGATATGTAAAGACACATCCCAAACTTTGAACATGACATGAAATACCAAAACGCAAGCCACGGCACTATATACCAGTAACATGTGATCGTTCTTCCTTTAGTAGGTGTAAGTACCTGAAAACTTCCGCCGAGAATAGTTTTTGTGACATGTAATCATCTTGTCTGACTCGTCTCGTAGTTCTCATGAAATCTATTAGGAGCTGTAGCACTGATGGATACATTCTTTATTAAACCAAATCGACTGAATCCATTGTATCTTATTTCTCTTGGGTTTTCAGTAGAGTCAAAAGCTTTCACATAATCCCTAGGGATCTGCTTATCTCTGGACATTATGCAGCAGATTTGATATTCATTGGCACCTGTACTAGTGCATAAGTACGTGATTCTGTTCCCGTCCACCACAGTGCATGATTCACTTAACGTAAACGAGATACTTGCTTTGACAAGGCGATGGTGGGTTCTCACCCCATAGTTATTTAATCCTAACCCCTGATCCGCTTCCAGTAAGCTCACCGTTGAGGCGACGGTAAACCCCGACCTTCCTTCCTCCCTTTCTTTAAGCTTAGCGTTGTGTTGAGGACGTCCGCCTAAGTAGCTGTGTAATCAGCGTGGCTAAATGACATGCGAAGGAACCAGGTGCCATTCCCGGAACTGCTAGCAATTTTTCCTTCGTGGGAAAGCTGGTGCGGGGTGAAATCAGCCTGGTGACGCCACCTGAGGAGCTAAACGATCGCCTAATTGGGATTCCAAGCTGGCCAGTGTGGCCGTGCGGTTCTAAGCGCTTCAGTTTGGAACCGCGTGACCGCTACGGTCGCAGGTTCGAATCATGCCTCGGGCATGGATGTGTGTGATGTCCTTAGGTTAGTTAGGTTTAAGTAGTTCTAAGTTCTAGGGGACTGATGACCTCAGTAGTTAAGTCCCATAGTGCTCAGAGCCATTTGAACCATTTTTTTTTTTTTTTTTTTTTTTTTTGGGATTCCAACGTCAAGAAACCCCACAACGACCGGGAGAATGGAGCGGTCTAAAGTTATGGTGATTCTCGTGTACGACTGTGATGGTGTTATCCTAACGCGTTACGGTCCTCCACGGCAGACCGTCAATGCACAGTATTACTGTTCGTTTTTTGAGCATCACCTGCAACCAGCTTTGCGAAAGAAGCAGCGCGACATTTTCTGCGCAACCCACCATCTTTTTTGCACGACAATGCGCGGGTGCATACAGCGCAAGCTATGGCTGCTCTGTTCGGTCGATGGAAGTGGGAAGTACTGTACCATCCACCATACTTCCCGGACTTAAGTCCTTGTGACTTTAATTTGATTCCGAAGATGAAGGGATGAAGGAACCATCTCGTGGCATTCGCTTCAGAACTGTTCCAGAGATTCGACAGGCAATAGACGGCTCCACTCGCACCATCAACAGAACAGGCTCTGCTAGCGGTATACTACGCCTTCCACATCGCTGGCAACGGGTTCTACACAACGCTGGTGACTTCTTTGAAGGATAGTGACAGGTGCAAACATATAACTCTTTTGTATCGGTTGCGAATAAATAGTTGCCACTATTTAATTTCCAACCCTCGTAGCCAACTAAGGCTATTCTTTGCATTGTGTAAGATTCTGAGATTGTCCATGGAAATAAATAAGCACTCTGATATCGATAGTAATTATCTGAGGGCGGAACATGGGAGCGTGATCCTAAGCATTCTTGTGAGATGAGGCCTGTCTGCGAGAGTAAAATTTCAGTGGTGTTGGTCGAGAGTTCAGAGACAGAAGACGCTGTCTTCACGTCGGTGATGGCAGATCTTACCACACACAAGGCCTGATTTCATTTATATGGTAAGGAGAGATTTCGATGGCTTAACTACGCTTGAGGACGGAATTCAAGGTACAATTCGCAAGCATAGCGTAAAGCGCAATTGCAGGGCTAGGCTCGTGATTGTTAGACCGAGTTTGCAATAATCTCATATTTTGCTTGTCAGTTAAAGAAGACTCCTTATCCTCCAATTAATGATGATTATTCTCGACATCTATTTCATAAGTATGCTGTGGTTATTAAATGTTCATGTAACTTAGAAATTGAAATAATTTCTTAATCTGGCCACAGCCATTATTATAAGGTCATTGTCAGACATTTCGCCATTGTTAATATTTGTCAAACTATTATTGGTCATGATGATTCAGAAGTTTTTAAATAGACATAATTTATAAAATGCCTTCTTACAAATTATTTAGTAGTTAATAGGACACAAGCAAACTCTTTTTAATTAATTCTTAGTAACAATAAGCTTTAGCCTCTGCTGCGAATTGCTGTTATCTAAAGAGGCGAGTACCAAACTTAGGGCCAAAACAGAGACACTGACACGACAACATGTCATGAACTCTAATCCAGCAAATTCCGTTGCACAAGCCAGATTTTGTATCAATTGTAAATTCTTATTCAAATATGCAGTCAGATAGTTTAGGTATTCATTGTTACAGGTTCATTGGTCCTGTAATTTTTCACACTCAAATACGCAGTCAGATAGCTTATCCAAATGTTAGTTTTAAGTTTTTCATGTAACGATCTGTTGAGGACTTCAATGACAGTGAAACTGACACTCATACAACACGCACACCGTGTTATGCAGGTTAGATTCCGATTACTGATAGCTCAGGTTGTCAGGTTGCTTATCGAGTCCATTTTCACAGATGAACATAGGCTTTATTAGTTGTACGTTAATCGATGTATCATTATGAGCTGCACTGTAGCAACATCTTTGCGAGTATATTAAAGAAAGCACCGGTATCCATAATTCTTGTTGAAACCAAAATCTCTATTAACCAAATTTCTTACCAAACGCATTTCAGCTGCTTATTTCACCACCGAGTCCCAAAAATATTAAATCGAAGCCAGAATTTCGACATTTTCATCTAGCGAAGAGTGATAGGTGTCCATAAAGTGCCTGACACAGTGAGTTTATTGGGGTGCCAGAGTCAGCTCCACCTACGATGTTCCATGCATCTTCTATGGACGGCATGAGTCGTGTGGTCGGTGTCCGAAAAGTCATACTCGTAGAGGATCTTGTGAACGCCATCCTTGCGGAGCATCAATTCATGTTTGCTAAATAATCATATATGAATATTCTAGCATTGATCGACCATGTAATCACAGATTAAATTCATGTACACTTCTTCAACTTTTGTAGTCCTGTCTTCCTCAGTTGCGTGTAATATTCCGATATATCGATAATTTTTACTTATTACTTACAATTCTTGCAGCCGATAGACATCTCTGGCGCTCGTGCATCCTTAGTGTAAAAGGAATGTATCTTCAGTTTCTCAGCTCACACTGAAAATGGCCGGAAGGTATACGGCCGAAATATTAGAAGAAATAGAGCTTATGTAGCTGCATTCCCGACTGGGTCGTTAAATTTCTAAATAATCATTGCAATGAAATGTTCAGCACTAACTTGTTTCGTGTCACTATTCGCTCACCAAAGTGTTACATAATTGTTTTTCACTTTATTCACATTCCAAAAAGATTTCATTCTACGAAATAGGTTGGCGTCAATGCGGAGGTAAATAAATGTACTGCTACTGGAAACATTTTCCCCAAGATTTGTTCAGTAACCTCATTATGATAAACATCAAAGCCCAACCTTGCGAACAGATCCTAGAAGGTTTCTCAACATCTTTTGCAGTTCAGTGTCCACCACCTTTATAAATCGTAGTTTTGTTAATATTCCTAAAAATGCGGACGACTACATTATGCGACATTCAACGAGATTTTTCAGAGAATATATTTTTTTTGAAGGTCGAACAAACAAATCATATGTCTGTAGTTACGCACAGTTCTTTAATAGGCGCCTACTGACCCAGCAGAAAAAGACCGCGCAGGCAGTAATTTTTCCGTCACGCTTTCCTGCTGGTTTATGTGCTGACAGCAGTATTCTTTGGAAGCTGACGTCATCCTTAATGGGTTGAGACCACATCAACATGTTGTACTCCGTCCAATCACCGTTTCGGTGTTCTACATATTGATCCTACCCAGATGGCAAGGGAAATAAATAATTTTATTTTACTATCTATCTATAACCTATCTCGCGTTTATATGGTTGTACGAGTATGCGAAGATTAATCTCTCGATCTACTGTAGGGACATTCATACGGTTTTCACTAAAAGATATGTTAGTTCACGAGGAAGGTTTGTGCACATAGTTCATTACCGCTGCGCCAAACAAGTCGTCTGGCCGCAAGTATTTACAAGGAGACCACACGTCAGTCCGATTTTTGTAATTTCTTACATTTATGGTTGTGAAGCTCATAACTCAAATTTCATTGTTCCAAAGCAGTTCGATGCAATTCTAAAAAGTCCCACAGAGAATCGACTTTGAAGGTTTCCAACCATCTTTAACATACAAAAGTAAGATTAACTTTTTTTTTTTTTTTTTTTTTGGCGACAGGCAGCGTGGTCTGAGGTAGAATTCTTGCCTGCCCCGAAGTGGTTTTAGGTTCGATTCCCATCCGAGACAAAATTTTTAAACAGACGTGTTCTGCTAGCACTGCCGTGAAACATAAAATACAGAGATGGAAAAAAAGGCAGTAGCAACTGCTTACGAATACCTACGTGATTTAAACATAAAATTCGTCAAATACATATTAATTAATTGATATCTAAATGCCATTTTATGAAAATGCACCTAGTCTTATTTCTAATTACATCCCGTGCAGAAAATTCAGATTTCATTGAAAATATAAATTCTTAATTACTGATCTATTATAAAAGATTTTTTGAATTGAAAACATAAAAAGTGATTTTTTTTTCATATTTGTGCATTTGACACAACAGAAGTGTTCATCGAACCTGCAGCTTTGTTTAAAATATTACCTTGGGTGGGGTCCGAACCCAGGGCCCATTTTGGTAGATAAGCATTCTACCACAGAGCCACACGGTCTATCAGAAAGATGTGCATGATTAAACAGCTCGGAAAATTTGAAAGTTGATTTTCTCCAAAATTTTTGAGAATTGCATCGAACTGCTTCGAATAACATTTGATTTCTGAACTTCACATACCATAAATATTTAAAAAATACAAAAATATGTTTGACGTGTGGTCTGTTTCTTACTGCTACCCGTGCGAAGCCGGAATGGGCTGCTAACTCAGCATGTGAATCAGTTTATGATAATTCTGTTTCTGTTGCAATAAATGACCATCCGTATGGCAGATTAGTTGGTATGGGAATGATTTGGCATTAGATGTACTTAGCATGGAGCTGGTGCTATCTACATAAGCGGTACATCTAACATTGTGTTAGGATATGGTAGCTTATAACAACAGTTTACGGTAGCTAGAGACAAACAATTCTTTTACATCATTAAGATAAAAAAGAATAACACCAATTTGTTTTGATGTGATGCTGGACGCAATTGCTTCTTTATGTGGTGGTATTCACAAGATAAAGATTAATTAATACGTAGCACTGTCGCCTGACAATCCGTGGAATGGTATAGAAGGCCTTAACTGCAACTGTAACACCACCCACAGCTTCCCAATTAGACATTTTGTAATGAATGGGACCGGGTTACCCAACCTGACTTGACGAAAGTGTGTTACAGGTGACTGCTGGTTGCGTGGCAGAGGCGGGATTTACTAGCACGCATACAAAGGGTAATCAAACCGAGTAGCCGCTGAGGAATTAGCACACGTTCGTGGGATAATGGTAACATGGGACAGCGGAATGTAGCTGACAACCCGTTATAAGATTACTTAGCGTGGGAGCCTAACTGGATTCAATTCAAAATACATACACAAATACACATACAAAATATATTTAGTCCAAAATATAAGAATTACTATTTCAGTGAACACATTTTATTGAAAAGTCAGAATTATGTTTTGGCTTTAAGTAGCAGAAGGCAAGAATCTGTAGCTAATGGCTGTTCATTTGTGCCTGTTTGATGATATAATAAGAATTTTGAATAAATAATGCACGAAACAGTTACATTAGGTCACAGAGCAGACTGAACAGTAATGCACGGTTGAAATTATTCGAGTAATTATCTAGTTAAAAACAATACTTAAAAATTATCAAAACAAAAACCGACAAACTAACGCAACCTGGACAGGAATAAAGCGTTTTGTTCGGAGATATACAAACATATTAAAAACTTGAAAATATCAGGCCACAGTGCGTAGTAGGGGTTTTCCTCAGGGATGCAACTAAGGAAAGAATAAAAAATTTATTTTCCATGACAACCATACTGTCAGCTTATAGTCTAACCTAGATCCCGTGCTACGCTACAGATTAGTGTCACCACAAGCTACGTTAAAACAAAACAGCTTTTGTCGTAACATATTCGTTGGATTCAATGACTTGCAACCAAACTGTTGTATCCTCCCTACTCGTCAAATATGGAGTACCTAGAAAATCTGCTTTCTCGGATCGATAGACAACAATCCAAGCAAGTCGTATAAATGAATTTTATTAGAGAAAATAAATGACAATACTTAACTTTGAGATACACGGATGTGTCGGAAGCAAAGGGCGACAAGCAAAATAATGTCCTTCAGTATTTGCAATTCTTAAGTCGCTGGTCTTGAAGTGATTAATCTTGATGACGTTGAACAAGTGGCCGTGGCCAGTCGGGAGCGGCGCTTATGTTCTCTTCGCCTAGAGGCCGCTGCTGTCGCGTTGTCGGCCTAGAGGGATCGGTCAGCGTGCTATTGGATTACGTCTTTTTCAGTGCAGAATACCTTGTAGTGACACGATTACGATACTGATATACCAGTTACACTGCTTTTTATGAGTTTTATTACGTAAATCACAATGAACTCATTTCGGCTTTTTCCATCGTCACGTGTTATAAATACATCTGCAGGTGATAGTCTAGACACTGTAAACTGTAACTGTGTTCGTAGAGAGGTCATCTGTTGATTTTAGTGACTTAAAAAAGCAGAATTATCAAACGTGCTTAGTGTTAATGAAACTGTAGCACGCCTCCTGTGCGACTTTGTGACACAAGGTATTGTTAGTTCGATTAGTATACATGCTTCTTGCATAGTATTATGGTATTACACTTTTCGAATTAAGTAGAGCAACATAATGCAGATATAGCGACAGTGAGCCGTGGCGGGGTCGAGCTGATGCCGTTTTTTCTTTTGGGCATTTTCTCACCATTGAGAGGCGCCTTATTGCTCTCTCAGTTACTCCATGAACGAGTTGCTCACTTGCCTCTGTCAGTGGTAGCAGCAGAGTTTATCGATACTAGTACTGCTGTACCATCTTTGGTGTGATCGCAACATTTTTCGTGTGGTGCAGTCTGTGGGTAGTCGGTCGGTTGCGACAGAGCAGCGAGGAAGTCTCCGTGGCGTGTGGTCAGGCCGGGGTCGCTGGCGGCGTGCACGTACGGTCGGAGTTGTGAGGCACTAGCTGCGAGAGCTGCAAAGTTCGTTGACCAACCAACCTGGATATTGGAATTGAGTAATCAGTTAAGCTGTTACTAAATCTCAACTGCTGTGACACCTCTTCGTTCATTGCCAGTTGTTGCTTCCTGGGCCGTTCCTGCAAGCAGCAACGTATGGTGTGCTGGAGTCAGAAAATTTTTCAGCCGCCTTCCTGTATGGTGTTTAACTATTCAAATGATTGTAACTTATTAGTGAAGTCCACCAGCGGTATCTTCTGCCTTGCGACTGTAAACGTTCCAGTTACCTGCCCTAGTCGTTAGTGTAATTTTCCGGCAGTGTGTTTTCCCAAACCATGTAAATGCAGTCGGGCGGCTTGATGTTGTTCTCCTTTTTTTTCTCTGAGTGATTATTGCACCTTGACTGTGTTTAGATGCCAATTATCAAGAAGTAGTGCTGCTGCGATATTCGTCCTCGCCGATATTTTCCGTTGTCGTGCCGTTGCTTGGGTAGAAGGGACTTGATACGTTGTTGGTTGGTTCTTCAGCCATCCCTTGGTCGTGCTGCCACCCGATTATTTAGTGTTACGCTTGACTGCCTGTCTCACCTAACCTGTTGTTAGCATTTCCTCCCCAGGCCAACCCTTGGAACACTTCTCAGCACCACTGTTCTGTTGTTTGGGATTGTGGCTCTGAGCACTATGGGACTTAACTTCTGAGGTCATCAGTCCCCTAGAACTTAGAACTACTTAAACCCAACTAACCTAAGGACCTCACACACATCCATGCCCGAGGCAGGATTCGAACCTGCGACTATAGCGGTTGAGCGGTTCCAAACTGGAGCGCCTAGAACCGCTCGGCCACTTCGGCCGGCTTTGGATTGTGGTTTTCTTTTGTCTCAAGTACTGTGCGAGGCCTTCAGCCATGTATTAATTTAGTTTGTTTTATTGTTCAGCGTGTGGCTTTCAGCCGAACCTTATGTGAAATACACTGCTGGCCACCGTAAATGCAACACCAAGAAAGACAAGAGGTAGCACAACAAAATTTATTTTGTAGATAACATGTTGACCAAGTATCCAATGATTACGTTTACAGACGTCTGTGACATGTGGTTCCTGCCAGAATCAGTAGCCAGAGTAGCCGCCATTGTTGGAGATCACCGCTGCCACACGTCTCGGCATTGAGTCAAAGAGACATTGGGTGTGTTCCTGGGGTACAGCAGCCCAAGCAGCTTCCACACGTTGCCAAAGATCATCTGGTGTGGCAGCTGGGGATGTAATGTGGGTCACTCGTTGAGCAACCATGGACCACATGTTTTCTATCGGCGAAAGATCCGGAGAGCGAGCCGGCCAGGGAAGTAATTCAATCTGGTTATTGACGAAGAACCTTTGGACAATGCGTGCCACGTGTGGTCGCGCATTATCCTGTTGAAATATGGCTGTGGCCGAGCCCTGAAGGTAAGGAAGGACAACTGGTTCCAGCACCTCGGATATGTAGCGCCAGCTATTTAAAGTACCGGCAATGCGTACTAGAGGCGTGCGAGAGTAATATCCAATACCGCCCCATACCATAATACCCGGTGCAAGACCAGTGTGGCGGTGCATAATGCAGCTGTCCAGCATCCTCTCTCCACGGTGTCTCCACACTCGAATCCGACCATCGTGGTGCTGCAGACAGAAGCGTGCCCCGTCAGTAAAGACAACGTCATTCCATTCTGCCGTCCACATCCGTCTGTCATCACACCATTGGCGACGGAGACGTCTGTGGTTCTGCGTCAATGGTAGACGAAGCAATGGACGTCTTGCGGACAGACCACTCTGCTGTAAACGGCGTCGAATGGTACTCGCAGACACTGGATGATGCGTTACAGACGCAATGTGCTGTGCTATGGTTCGGGATGTCACTGAGCGATCCGTCACTGCCATGCGCACAATTTGCCTATCAGCACGTGCAGTGGTGCACCGAGGTGAATGCCATCGACCATGTCGGTCCGTCGTACCCTCCTCTATCCAACGGTCACATATCCGCATTACAGTTGTTTGGTTTCGTCCAACACGACTAGCGATTTCTCTGTATGATAATCCACAAACTCGGTAAGCCAGTATCCTTCCTCTGTCGAACTAGGATACTTGATCAAACGATGTTCGCTGTTGTCTACGAGGCATAGCTGATCGTCTTGTGAAACAACCACAAGGTAAACACACGTGCCGAACGTACACACGTCGAAATCGCCAAGCCTTAAATGGCGCTATGAGGTGGCGCCACAGGCGCGCGTGATGTGCGTCTGCGCTGAAATTCTAATCAGTTACATATCTCATCGCTGCAAACCCATGGTGTAAATTTCACTTGATTCGGATGCTTCCTTCAGGGTGTTGCATTTACGGTGGCCAGCAGTGTATTTTAAGATATGGCCTTCAGCCGTCTAAAGTTAAAAAAAAAAAAAATCATCATTTGAAAATTTTCTCTCTGTCTTAATTTATTATCCAGACACTAAGCCTTGAGTTCTTCTATTTTCAGTATTTGGCCTTCAGTCGAACTTTATGTGAAGTATTTTAAGATATGGCCTTCAGCCATCAAAGAAAAATCGTTTGAAATTTCAAAATTTTCCTCTCTATCTTAATTTGTTATCTAGGCCTTAAGCCTTGAGTTGTTCTACGTTCAGTATATGGCCTTCAGCCGAACCTTATGTGAAATATTTTATGATTAGGCCTTTAGCCTACTTAAATTATAATTTGAAAGGTCTTTGTCTAAAACCTTTTGAAATTTCCTTACTGGAGTTCTTGTTGTCCAGGCCTTAAGCCCTCAGTTCTTCTATTTTGTAACTAAGGCCTTCAGCCGTGTGTATTGCTTAACGCAATTTTAATAACTTGTGTTCTGCCCTTCAGTTGTATTGTGTCTGAATTCTTTAAGGGCATGTGTGATTAAAGTTTTTAGCAAATAAAGTTTGTATGTTGGTGCAACTAGCAGCAACTGATTTGGGCCCCTTCCACAACCTGATCCGCTCTGTCCTGCGAAACCAGATCCCAACCAGTTTCATAAGACAGGAATGGACGTCAAATAAAGATTCACATCAAATATGCCTTTGTCAATAGCTGATAGTAACAGAATGTATCTGGATTTTCGGTGTCGGCAGCAGCAAGTGTTATTAGCGTGGCTGCAGGCTGAGACAACGGCATATGCAAAAAAGCCACACGTTTCTATCGAATACAAGACACACGTATTCTTCGGCCTCACACAGTGTAATTTCTTGTAACTTCCTTTAGTGTTGTGCAACCAGGCACACATAACGCGGGTCAGATAAGTCGTATTTGCTCTCCATGTGTGTTACGTGACGTCCAAATTTCACAATATCTTCCCACGCATTACCACATCGTTCTATCAAAATAGTGAAGATAAGGTGTAAATACAGACAGTCGATAAATGATTGCGCGATTGCGTAAGAAGCATATAAACCCCTTATATCTCTGGGAATGTTACGTGGAGACCTAATCCACACGTCAAGGAAAAGTGTCGTCACACACTCACTGTCTCTCACACGAACACGAAGGATTTCACGCATTTTGAATCCCTTGAGTATTAAAGACTGGGTCCAAAAAGAGACGAAAGAACGATCTCTCCTGAAATTTCACGTTTAACCTCAGTAGCACTGACAGATAATAAGAATTTATCGACGACAAGGTCATTAGGGACGAATTAACCTCCAGGAATAGGCAAGGATAAGGAATGACAAGGGCTGTGTCCTTTTAGAAGGAATAATGCGATGCGTTTGTCTTAACCGATTTTGGGAAACTATACATAACCTACAGCTTGGTCCCCTAGTGACGTAGTGTGTTGAATGAATACATACAGGGCGAATCACCTTAAACTTGCATCGAAAATATTGCGGAAATGGAAAGTAATGTGCAGTTTTCACAGAATGGATTGGTAGTCAGGGGGCTCATATTGTTAACCAATAAATAGATTGTAATAATACTTAGAAAATGTATTTTTTGTACAAAAATATTCATTCTGTGGTCGGTGATGTCAATTGTCTTCTCTCCAACTGCAGAGTACGAAACGTGGCCGTAGAATAACGGGGCTGTCACTGCACAACATTTTATATCACAAACATACGTATTCAGTTACTGTCACTCTCAATATTCTCCAGTCTTCTATCCTTACAACGTTCCACGATGGAAACAGTGCCTTCCTCTGTGAGCTCCTTGATGACGCGTTCAGCTTTTTATTTCGCTACTTCAGCGGAATGAAATCTTGTTCCTTCTAAAGCAGATTTCTCCTTAGGGAATAGATAGAAGTCACGTGATGCTATGTCAGGCGAATAAGGTGGGTGGTCTAACAATGGGACGCTGTACTTCGCTCGAAACTTCGTAACAGGCAATGTGGTATGAGCCGGAGAGTTGTCTTGATGCAGTACCCACGACTCGTTCTTCCACAGCTCAGGTTGTTTTTTCTTATTTTCTCTCGGAGTTGAGCAAGCACCTCAGCTTAGTAATGTTGATTAATAGTTTGACCTTCAGGATCCCAGTGAAGATACACAGTTCCATGAATATCGAAAAAAACAATCAGCATCGCTTTGACACTTCGTTTGCTCATTCGACTTCTTTCGTACTCAGTGAATTTGGGCCCTCCCTTTGCATGTACTAGCGCTTAGTTTCAGGATCATAATTTAAAAACCGAGATTCCTCACACAATACCAATCTCTTCGAGGATGATTTTCAACGGCGGTCAAAGTGTCAGTACAAACGTTCTCACGAGTTTCTTTTTTTTTGTTCGATGGGGAGAACTTTCGGCACCGGTTTCTCGCACACTTTTCTCGCGTTAAAATTATTATATAAAGCTTTTCTTTAGGATTCTTTGTCAATTACTATAGTTTCAGCAATCGATCAAATACTCAGCCGACGGTCAGAGCGAATCAGATAACCTACTTTCCGATATTTTCATCCGTTCTTAATGTGGAAGGTAGTCGCGGGTGTGAACCATTTTCAATGTCTTCTCGACTATCCTCGAAACGCTTGAACCACTCCAAATCTCACGTACGTGATAAACAGTCATCGCCATACAAAAAATGGTTCAAATGGCTCTGAGCACTATGGGACTTAACATCTGAGGTCATCAGTCCCCTAGAACTTAGATCGGCCACCCCGGCCGGCATCGCCATACACTTCTTTTAACAAAACATAGGTTCAGTAGCAGCTTTTTCAAGCTTCATGCGAAGCTTCATGAGAATTCGTTGCTCTGTTTACACTTATCATTTTTCCGGCAAAACAAAATGACAGCTCTTACACAAATGAAGGCCATGGCCACAATGATTTGTCTTCAGACACCAGAGATGCTGCATTCCACTGAGAAGGCTTCACGCTTCACAGCTATTGTAGTTCATCTTTGGTGCACGAGAACGTACTCTGTGACGGCATCAGTCACACGTCCTAGGCCTATGTTGTCTGTCCGGAGTGGCAGGATGCTGACCTGTTGTAGAGTGCCTCATGAAGTATTCCTTGGCCTTCCTGGATATTGCGGCCGCAGTAATGTCCAAGATGCTTCAGGCTGACTCGCCCCTTGGTACTGCTTTACGATCCAACATCCTTAATGCCTGGCGGCCGTTATCCACCGCGTGTTCGTAGAGCGCGCAGCCGCACGATGTGTGCTCCGGAGTGCTCACACTGCCGCAGGCTATGACTCGTATTTCTTTTTATTTTGTACAGATATGCAGTATATGGGCCATGTCTAGTAAGGTAATGTATCAGTCCTTTCGACATATTGAGAAATTTCATTTTTAATCTCTTCCTGCTGTTATGGAGAAATTCGTATGTTCTCCTGCCTGTGCCTGAACTGTCACATTTATCTTGCCACTGTTTTCATACTCGAATTTTTATTAACTTTTTCGTATTGACTTCAGTTTCAAGTATCATTTGTACTTCCATTTGACTGCCTTTCTTTAATCGACAAACGGCTCCCCTTTTACTAATTTCCAAGTCCAAAGGGCATAAGCCCAGAATTACTAACAACGCATAATTCTGGGTAGAGCAGTAGGCGCCCGTTAATTGTAGTAGCATTCCTCGTTGAACTCTGATCACTAGTCAGGCTGGCTTCACAAACTGCGATCTATGAGCCAAATTATCGCACCATATCCTACGACTGATGCAAACATAGGTTGGTCATATGATCTGATTGTTTTCAAGGGAAGCCGAATTTGCTGTCTGCAATGGTCATAATTTTTGAAAAACAATAAACTGGTAGCCAAGATCGCAGGAATTCTTTTTATTCCATGATTACCGGTTTGGGCGAAACTAAAGTCGCCATCATCAGATCTTAGGACACATACAGGTTACAACATCAACGCATGTGTCCTAAGATCCGATGATGGCGGCTTTAGTTTCTCTGAAACCGGTAATCATGGAATAAAAAGAATTCCTGCGATTTTGGCTACCAGTTTATTGTTTTACAAGCCTCTTGATCGCTCCCACACGAGCACAATGTGCTCCCTACAAAAAAGGTCATAATTTTGTCCATCACGTCTGTGCCTTTCCTGCCCTCCTCCTCTGCATGATGCGCAAACTTACGATGTTCGTCCAGGAACACTCTTAGATATCTCGATATTGCGGTTCTCCTAATCGTTACGTCATTTAGTATTTCCTGTTAGGTTGATTTTAAACAGGAGGTACATTCCTTTGTGAGGTGCTGGTGACAATCTGACACTTTGACACCATCCATCAAGTTCATGGAGCGTTGCATTACATTTATCTTCTATAATTCCTCTAGAGTCACCGCTTGCAAAACACAGCACGTCATCAGCAAATGCTTCCAGTCCGCTTACGTTACCGCTGTCATGTAACTTCTGTAGTGTGCTTTCCAATGCTATATCCCAAAACTCTGGACTATACATTGATCCCTGCAGACAGCCTTTTGTTGTTGTTTTCGTTATTTCCTTTCCCTGGCTCAATAAAGTAGCACGTTTCCCGCGGCAGTAGCCTCTCAGGCAGCTGTACAGCGCCTCTGCACACCCCAGCCCCGTGAGATGACCAAAACGTTACAACTTTAATACGCCGACGGCAAAGGTCCCTACACCAAGAAGAATTTGTGCGAAACAAACGAAACTTAGTAAGCGTATTTCTACATCAGAAAGATAATGTCTATGCAAATTTAGTGCCAGTTGCACAACAATAGCGCCAATAGTGCTACTGTGAGGATGCAAATCAGCTTGGATTTGGCTACAGGCTGTAACGGTCGTGAGCGTTAGTTACGTTTGAGATTGGACGTTGTGAGCTGATGTTAGTCAAGAATGCCTTAAGGTGACAAAGACGCCATTATCAACACCTCGCTGAGTTTGAACGAGGTAGTGCAATAGGGCTGCGAGAAACTGGATGTTCCTTCTGCGATACTGAAGGAAGACTTGGCAGGAATGTAGCCTCTATACCAGACTGTGCACTGCGGGTGTGATCACGAAAATGACAGTCGCAGAAAGACGGACTCTGGACGGCCACATGGCACTACCGAGAGGGAAGACCATGATGTTCGGCAGATGACTGTGGAACATCGTACTGCACCTGTAGCAACCATTTGAGCAGCATTTGGCACCACATTGACACAACCAACTGTTGCGGATCGGTTACAGCTCCGAGTCAGATGCAATATAGCGTGCATTCCACTGACCCAAACCACCGCCATCTGTGACTTTAGTGGTGTCAACTAAGAGTAGGGCAGGGTCGAGGTTTGTTGTGTTTCCTGATGAAAGCGGTATCTGCCTCGGTGTCAGTAATGGCCACGTTGTTTAGGAGGAGGCAAGTTGTGGGCCTGTAACCAATTCGTCGGAGTGCTAGACACGTTAGACCAAACCTGGAGTTATGGTCTGGGGTGTGATTTCGTTTGATAGCGGGAGCACTCTCGTGGTGGTAATCCCACGCAGCCTGACTGCAAAATTGTACATCCATCTGGTGATTCGATCTGTTGTGCTGGCATTCATCAACAGCATTCCATGTATGTTTTCCAACAGGATAACGCACGCCTACCTACCGCTGTTGTAACCAACATGCTCTGTAGAGTGCTGACATGGTGTCTTGACCTGCTCGATCAGCAGAGGTGTCTCCAGTCGATCACATATGGGACATCATCGGACGAATACTCCAGCGCCATTAACGACCAGTATTAACCGTCACTGTACTGACCGACTAAGTGCAACAGGCATGGTACACCATCCCACAAACTGACATCCGGCACCTGTTGACACAATGCGTGCATGTCCGCATGGTTGCATTGAACATTCTGGCGGTTACATCGGTTATTAATGTACCAGAATTCCACATTTGCAATGGCTTGTCTCGCGCTTCCATTATCCTGCGATCTTGCAGTGTTACCTGGCGAATGTATTATCGAAACTTCATTACTCTCCATTAGTTATTTTTTGGTGTTGCTATTTTTTTCCTGGCAATGTATATATATATCATGGGACATGCTTGCATAAAGTCGAATCAGCAGATTTCGAAATAAAATTTTAGCAGTAGCCAATCTAATTATGCAAAGAGAGGTTCGTAGCACACTGTCAGAACAAAACCAATATTTATTTTAGGCGCGGTAACGCAGCGTAATATACGAGGATTTGTCTTGGCTCTGGTGTCACTCTTTCTCCACATATTTACCCTTAAATTGTCGCAACGATCAGTAACTTGGCGGAGACTCTGGTCGTAGTTGTCCATTTTGGCGGTTTAGAAAACGGTCCATCTCGTCGTCATTCTGGCAATGTTTGTCATTTGCTCCATTTTCTTCATCCGACGAAAGGGGAGCAGAATCCGTTGGGTGTGGCAATATTTGACAGCCCAAAGAAGCGGCACGAGTGACTGTGCCTTGTGCAGAGTGTACTTTGGGTGGAGCATAACAGCCCATTGGACAGATTTCTGTGACGCCTCGTCTTCTCTGTTGCCCATAACCTCGTCAGGAGATTGCAGTAATAGACCTCCTGTGATAACACCACACTATGGCAGTCTGCTCCTTGGATGATTTCCACTTTCCCACTACTGCCTAGATTGTGAAACACCTGTACTCCATCGCTCTGCCCCCTGCTCTTCTCTGGCGAACCCCGGCTCTTTCCAGAGAGATAGTCAACAAGTCCTTCGTTCAGATTTCTTTGACCTCACTAGAAGCGTCAGTTAATGGTAGAGTTTGTGCAGTATTTGATGGTGAATTGTTACCAACTCACCAAGGGCTGTTACAGCGTTGTTCCCCATCAAATTCAGAAGACGAAATGTGCCATATTGTTTTGACACCCATAGTGGCGTCCTGCTGTATTATAGCGCGAGAATTTCAAGGCTGAAGATACACTGAAGCGCCAAAGAAACTGGTGTAGGCATGCGTATTCAAATACAGAGATACGTTATCAGGCAGAATACGGCTCTGCGTTCGGCAATGCCTATGTATGACAACAGGTGTCTTGCGCCGTTGTTAGATTGCTTACTGCTGCTACAATGGCATGTTATCGAGATTTAAGAGAGTTTGAACGTGTTGTTATAGTCGACGCACGAGCGATGGGGCACAGCATCTCCGAGGTATCGGTGACGTGGGGATTTTCCCGTACGACCATTTCACAAGTGTACTGTGAATATCAGGAATACGGTAAAAAATCAAATCGACATCGCTGCGGCCGGAAAAAGATCCTGCAAGAACGGGACCAACGACGACTGAAAAACTCGTTCAACGTGACAGAAATGCAACCCTTCCACAAGTTACAATAGTTTTAAATGCTGGGCCATCAACAAGTGTCAGCGTGCGAACCGTTCAACGAAACATCATCAATATGGGCTTTTGGAGCAGAAGGCCCACTCGTGTAGCCTACCCTTGATGACTGTACAACACAAAGTTTACGCTTCCTCTGGGCCCGTCAACACCGATATTGAACTGTTGATAACTGGACGAGACTCGTTTTAAATTGTATCGAGCAGATGGACGTGTACTGGTACAGAGACAACCTCATGAATCCATGGATCCTGCATCTCAGCAGGGGATTGCTCAAGCTGGTGGAGGTTCTGTAATGGTGTGGCGCGTGTGAAACTGGAGTAACATGGGACCCCTGATACATCTAGATACGACTCTGACAGGTGACATTTACCAAAGCATCCAGTCTGATCAGTTACATCCATTCATATCTATTGTGCATTCCGATAGACTTCGGCAATTGCAGCAGGGCAATGCGACACCCCACACGTCCAGAATTGCCTCAGAGTGGCTCCAGGAACACTCTTCTTGAGTTTAAACACTCACGCTGGCCACCAAACTCCCCAGACATGAACATCATTGATCATCTTCGTACATCCACAGTTGAAATGGAGGACAGTGGGACGTCAGCTTGTATAAATTTACATTAAAAATGAAGAAATTCCTCCAGCTATATTTAAGGTGTCGATTTTATTTTGACTAGTTTCAACGTTGTGACAGCGTCATCTTCAGGCCCATACACTTGTTGACATCAACTGCGTGCGGCTGATACTAGAAGTCATTGTTGAGATATGGACGTGCTCTGTGTGGAAGGTGGGTAGTGGGGAGTTACTACCCACCTTCCACGTCCATATCTCACCAATGACTTCTACTATCAGCCGCACGCAGTTGATGTCAACAAGTGTATGGGCCTGAAGATGACGCTGTCACAACGTTGAAACTAGTTGTCAAAATAAAATCGACACCTTATATATAGCTGGAGGAATTTATTCATTTTTAATATAAAGTAGTGATCATATCTGGGACGCCTTGCAACGTGCTGTTCAGAAGAGATCTCCACCCCTCTCGCACTCTTACCAATTGATGGACAGTTCTGCAGGATTCATGGTGTCATTTCCCTCCGCGTGCTCTCGGGGGCCCTGTACGATATTAGGCAAGTGTACCAGTTTTTTTGGCTCTTCAGTGTATATACGCCAGCGGAAAAATGTCCATATCGGAGCACAAAAAATTTGAATTTTTTTATTTAAAAGACTGAGTGAAAAGTGGAGTGCCAGCTGCTTCTTTTTACCTTCCTCAGCAAATTTAAAAATGTTCCCAAAATTGTGGCATGCAAACATATTCGAGCTTTTTTAACATGCATCTCAGCTCAAACTCCCGCAAACTCAAACCGACTAGTCCATCATTGCAAGTCGTTCACAACCATCCACTCGCAGTTGCTCTTTCTCATTCACCCATTCAGCCCAACTCATTGTCATTATCGCTTAGTGTCTCCGTCACTGTCCCCTGTTTCACAGGCACAGTCGTCTTCTGTACTACTACCACAGTCTCTTGTCACTGTCGCTCTTGCTCTCTCCTAGTGTTACTATTTCTTCTTTTTACTGCTGCTGTCTCTTGTCATTGTCACTGTCTCTCTCTTCCTCATTGTCATTTTCATATACTCTGTCTCTCATTATCACTGACTCTCACTCACTTTCCTTTTCTCTTTTTATTTATTCCTCCCCCTCCATCATGGCACTGTCTCCTTCAGTCTTTTCTTAGCACAGTTTTGTCACTGTCAGCTATGTTACACTACCACTGCGTTCCTCTCTTTCTCTCAAACTGCCATCGTCTCCTTCACTCTTTCTATAACACAACCACTGTCTGTTAACTTCAGTATTTATTACTTTTTCGTCTCTTTGCCATTATCTATGTCTTCTTCTCCCTCAGCGTGAAGAAGTGCGATTATGTTCGCACGGCGAAATTTTTGGGAAAATTTTTATAGGTGAAATTACAGCCACGTGCTGGGCATAGCCATCTCGCAATCAGCGCCTGGGTTTTGGTTATCAAAAAAATCAACCTTTTGGGGAGTTTCTCGATAACGGATAAGGACTTCTGAAAACGGAGAGATTGTTCCTCTCGATAAATACCTAGAGAATACTGTTAAAATTTGAGCAATTTACTGCTGTTATTTATTATTTAGATTTCGCCTCGTACCGGATTTTACGTATAGAAGTAGGGTAATTTTGAAGCTCCTTATCTTGGAAACGGATAAAGATATAAAACAAATTCAAGTTAATTCGAGATGGCGATCTTACGAATATATCGCAAAAATTTCAGCCATTTGCTGCACATAGCCGTCTTGAAATCATCTGCTGTGTTTTGTTCCGCTGGTGACAGCGAAAATATAGTAAAAAAACTGTTTCTGCGGGATTTCCGAGGAACCGCAAATGAAATAATCGCCATATTCCCATCAAACCTACCGTAGACCACATCAAATGCAAAAAGAACCAATCGATTTGTTTCATTTGCCTAAGCAAAATGGTTCAAATGGCTCTGAGCACTATGGGACTCAACTGCTGAGGTCATTAGTCCCCTAGAACTTAGAACTAGTTAAACCTAACTAACCTAAGGACAGCACAAACATCCATGCCCGAGGCAGGATTCGAACCTGCGACCTTAGCGGTCTTGCGGTTCCAGACTGCAGCGCCTTTAACCGCACGGCCACTTCGGCCGGCTTGCCTAAGCAAGAGGACTTTTTTTTTTTTTAAGAACTTATGAGACCAAATTCCTTAGGTCATCGGTCGCTAAGCTTACGCACTACTTAATCTAACTCAAACTAACTTACCTCCGAGGGAGGTTCAAAATGGTTCAAATGGCTCTGAGCACTATGGGAATTAACTTCTGAGGTCATCAGTCCCCTAGAACTTAGAACTACTTCAACCTAACTAACCTAAGGACATCACACACATCCATGCCCGAGGCAGGATTCGAACCTGCGACAGTGGCGGTCGCGCGGTTCCACACTGTAGCGCCTAGAACCGCTCGGCCACTTCGGCCGGCTCCGAGGGAGGACTCGAACCTCCGACGGAAGGAGCCGCGCGGACCGTGACGAAACGCCCTAGACCGCGTGGCTCCCCCGCGCGACCAGGAAGTGTTTAATATTCTAAGACACTAAGATGATACTTCTGTTGGGTACGCAACCGTTCCCTACCCCGGAGCTATCCATAACATTTGACCCTACCTTTCTAAACCAATAGAAACCGTGTTATGAGCTCTGGAGAATTCCTTTTTAATGCACGGTGTTTTGCAACATATTAGGTACGCATGCGGTCGCATGCATACCGATACACATTTCAAATGAACAAAATATTTCTTACTTACCTTTATTTTTACAAAGGTCCGCCTCCTTAGCTGAATCGTCAGCGCGGTTGATTGCCACAGGAGGGACACAGGCGCGATTCCTGACACTGTCAGGGACTTTTCCTTTGTGGAAGAACTAGGGCGTGCACTCGGCCTCTTGATGTCAACTGAGGAGCCACTTGACCGAGCAGTAGCGGCTCCAGGTCACGAAAACTGACAACTGCCGGGAGAGCGTGTTGCTGAGTCCACACCCCTCAATACTGCACCCAATACCGCCATTGGCAGAGGATGACACGGCGATCGGTCGGTACCGGTAAGTCAGCCGGGGCCTGTCGACGTAATTAGTTTCTTCTTACGAATGATTAAATAAAACTTTGTGACTAGTTCTCGTAAATTTAATCGAAAAAATAATATTTCGATACGAAAATAGGTGAATACCAAGTAGGCATCAGAAAAGGAAGGCCCCGTATTAAACAGATTTGGAACCTATGAATGCCGCAAGACAGAGAGGGACAACAGTGTAGTCACATTCGTGAACTTTTAGAAAGCCTACGGCTCCACAGAGAGGCAGACACTTTTTGACACGCTATAAGAATTTG
This sequence comes from Schistocerca nitens, assembly GCF_023898315.1. Lineage (NCBI taxonomy): Eukaryota > Metazoa > Arthropoda > Insecta > Orthoptera > Acrididae > Schistocerca > Schistocerca nitens. Next base: position 433,655,122 of record NC_064621.1, on the reverse strand, counting down.
GAATAGACAGAAAAACTAGGACACTCGTACAACAGACACTCACTGACACCACATCCAAAATAAAATTTGTGGAAGAAATCTGAGACCCATTCGAGATACTTGTAGGAGTCAGACAAGGAGATAGTATCTCATTGCTTTTATTCAACATGACCTTGGACAAAATTATCAAACAATGGGAAGAAAAAGTAAAAGGAAATCACTTAGGAAAAACACGTGTAAACAAGACGATCATGAAATGTCTGGCATTTGCGGATGATCTGGCAGTACTCAGCAACAATAGAGAAGAAGCACACGAAGCACTGGAATACTTACATGACGACTCTGCCAAAACAGGTCTGCAAATATCATATGAGAAAACGTAATACGTGGAAAGAAAGAACAGCAACAACCGAACCATGGGTACAAAATGCGGAGACGTTAGCAGAGTGGAGATATTCAAATATCTTGTGGAATATGTACAGATAGGAGGATCAAACAAGGCAACCAACAGAGAACAGAAAAACTTCAGACAGCGTACAAATTGACCTGGACGCATTAGAATAAAGTAAATATTATTGGACAGGCCAAACTCAGGCACTACAATACAATTGTACTACCTGAAACGCTCTACGCAACAGAAACGACCTAATCAAAGCATCAGGTATCGCAGAGACAGAAAAAATAGAACATAATATTGACAGAAAAATTTTTGGAGCAGTACACAGAGATGGTATATCGATGAAGAGACCAATCAAAGAATTATACGAAGGCACAGGCAGTCACAGACATGATCAGAACACGCCGGATGACATTCTATGTACACGTACATGCAATGAACAACAACAGACCCACAAAGAAGATTTTTTATGTAGTAAACAGTTCAATACAGAAAACTAATTGGTTTCAAAAAATAGAAGAAGTTTTAAAATAAGCAAGGATTAGTATTGAAATGATAAATGAAAGAGACAAATTGAGAAACAAGATTATGAACATGAAATCTGAAGTAAAATAAAGAAAGAAAACAGCCAAAATATGGATAGAGCAAATAAAACCGGAACACAGCCAAAGAATGAAGAGGCTTTGGGAAGAGAAATGAAATGAAATGATCGTATGGCAGTGTTGGCTGGGAGGCCCCTTGCGGGGAAGTTCGGCCGCCGTATTGCAAGTCCTTTTTAATTGACGCCACTTCGGCGACTTGCAAGTCAATGATGATGAAATGATGATGAAGAACACACAACACCCAGTCATCACGAGGTAGAGAAAATCCCTGACCCCGCCGGAAATCGAACTCGGAACCCCGTGCGCAGGAAGCGAGAACGCTACCGCAAGACCAAGAGCTGCGGACTTTGGGAAGAGAAAAAGAAGGAAACAAGAAAAAAATGAATAATCATGTAACACTCAAGTTGACCACTGTCCTGGAGGCAAAATGTGTAATAATATTTCGATACAATATTTAGAGTAATGGAATGCACATGCACAGTGCTTGTTGCACGTTTCATTCAGTTAGACAAAGCCACAAATTTTTACGATATTGTGTCGATTTAAATAGCAGATCCTACCCTCCCCCCTAGAGACTAATCAGGGAGGGCAGACGTAAACACCTGCTTGTAACATGTAGAAAGGTCACAAAAAACTGCCATCGGGTTCCCCTATAATCTGTTTTGCGTGGTCATTCCATTTTAGATCTCCCTGATAGTTGCTCCTTGATATCTGATGGTAGTTATTGTTTCCACTGATTTCTCGCAAAGAAAGTAATTGTACATCACTGGATTTCTTCTCACATTTATGCTAAATACTTTACATAAATTCATAGCCAGGAGCAACTGCCCGTCCCCACACAATCAATCCTCTGCAGGTATTCCTGCAATTGGCTACAGTCTACCGTTCTGGCTTTGTTACCTTCTCACAGACACGTGCATCATCTGCGAACAGCCTCAGCAGATTCCAACGTTAAGTACTGGATCACTTACACTCACGTGACAGAAGTCATGGAATACCTATTAACTTCGTGCCGGACCTCGTTTTTACCGCATAGTGCAGCAACTCGACTTGACATGGACTCACCAAGTCGTTGGAAGTTATCTGCAGAAATACTGTGCCATGCTACCTCTACAGACGTCGGTAATTGCGGAAGTGTTGCCAGAGCTTTTGTACACGAACTACACTCTTTAGTATGTCCCAAAAATGTTAGATGAGATTCATGTCGTGCGATCTGGATGGCCAAATCACTCGCTCGAATTGTCCAGAATGTTTTTGAAACCATTCGCGAACAATTGTGGCCCGCTGACATGGAGCACTGTCATCCATAAAAATTCCATCGTTGTTTGGGATCGTGTAGTGTGTGTGTGTGTGTGGGGTGTGTGTGTGTGTGTGTGTGTGTGTGTGTGTGTGTGAATTCCTAAGGGACCAAACTATTGAGGTCATCGGTCCCTGGTCTTACACACAACTAACTTATGCTAAGAACAGCACACACACCCTTGCCCGAGGGAGGACTCGAACCTCCACCGGGAGGGACCGCGCAATCCGTGACATGGCGCCTCTAACCGTGCAGCCTCTCCGCTCGGCGAACGTGAAGTCCATGAATGGCTCCAAACATAACCATTTCTAGTCAACGATCGGTTCAGTTGGACCAAAGGACCAAGTCCATTTCATGTAAACATAGACCGCACCATTAAGGAGCCCTCACCAGCTTGCACACTGCCTGGTTGACAACTTGGCTCCATGGCTCTGTGGGGTCTACGCTACACTCTAGCCCTACCGTCAGCTCTTACCGGCTGAAATCGGAATTCATCTGACCAGGCCACGATTTTCAAGTCGCTTATAGGTGTTCAAGGCAACGGCCTTGCCTCAGTGGATACACCGGTTCCCGTGAGATCACCGAAGTTAAGCGCTGTTGGGCGTGGTCGGCACTTGGATGGGTGACCATCCAGGCCGCCATGTGCTGTTGCCACTTTTCGGGGTGCACTCAGCTTCGTGATGCCAATTGAGGAGCTACTCGACCGATTAGTAGCGGCTTCGGTCAAGAATACCATCATAACGACCGGGAGAACGGTGTGCTGACCCCACGCCCCTCCTCTCCGCATCCTCCACTGAGGATGACACGGCGGTCGGAAGGTCCTGGTAGGCCACTCGTGGCCTGAAGACGGAGTGAGTGCTATAGGTGTCCAACCGATATGATCACGAGCTCTGGAGAGGCGCTACAGGCGATGTCGTGCTGTTAACATCGGTCGTCTGCTGCCGTAGCCCATTAACGCCATATTACCACACACTGTCTTAATGGATACGTTCGTCGTACATTCCACATTGATTTCTGTGGCTATTTCACGTACTGTTGCTTGTCTGTTAGCACTGACAACTTTACGCAAAAGCGGCTGCTCTCATTCGTTAAGTGAAAGCCCCGGCCACTGCGTTGTCCGTGGTGAGAGGTAATGTCTGAAATGTGGTATTGTCAGTACATTCTTATCACTGTGGATATCGGAATATTGAATTCCCTAACAATTTCCGAAATAGAATTTCCCATGCTACTAGCTCCAACTAGCATTCCGCCTGTTAAGTGCTGTCGTGAGGCCATAACCAGAAACCCTTTCACAGGGATCACCTGAGTACGAATGACATCTCCGCCAACACACTGCTCTCTTATACCTAGTCAAGCGATACTACCGCCATCTGTCTATGTACTGTACGTATCGGTATCCCATGACATTGGTCACCTCAGTCTAAATATCAGCGGTGGCAATAAGCGACGCTGCCTTACACCAACCCTGATTTGGGTCTCTTGTATAATTCAGTCAGTGGTGACAACTTTAGGCAAATTGGTATAAAGAGAGTGGGTTACCTTTCTACTCCTTTAGTTGATACCGCACAGCCTAAGACTGGACAACACTTCATCCCATTGTTTCCAAATTCCTTTTCCAAATCTACGTAAGTAATGATTTTTTTCTTCTTTTTCCTAAATGACGCCTTATCATTAACCGTAGTGCTAAAACTGATTCTGGAATGTCTCTGCTTCTCATAAATCCAAACTGCTACTCTCCTAGTAACGCTATGATATCTGTAATGGAACTGAAAAATTAAGGGAGTTTCTCTCGGTTCCTTTAAGGAATAATGCATTCTGATTATCGTGTTCTGTCTCCATCCAGAACACGGGTACAAGTAACGAGCTACAGGAAACAAATCAGAAGCACGGAAATCATCAGACATTGACCGCAATTATAGAACTACGATACGTAGATATGCAAAAAGACCAGCAAAAAAGGCATCTGTTTGTAATGATAGGTCTAATAGCTCTCTTCAATCAGGGAAACGAAGGACACTAATGTTTTCCACTTATCTTCTGTCATTACGCTTCGGTACAGCTGCAGCCCTTACGTAACCAGGATGATGTCAATCCCAGGGGAACACGTGGCACTGAAGAGATCACAAAGAGCGAGTGTTCGTTGCAGTTTGTGTTGCATTTCATAGGACGATTTCCAGTTATCATCACCATTCTTGTCACTGCCTTATTTGAAAGGACTGCAGATATCACTACCGACTTTATTCTGTTACTTCTGCTAGATTTCAATCAGCGGAAATGGATCGAAAACTTCATTACATTCATTCATTGCATAAGAATTCCGCAATAGCTTGTAAATCTCACGTTTGCAGTACTGCTGTTTATAACTGATATCCTATGAAACATTACCCAAACTCAACGAACACTTGCTTCGCTTCTAGCAGCAGGATAACGTAGGTTGCTAGAGTGATGGCCCGCACCAAATGATTGGAAAAAAGCGCAGGTCATTCCTGATGTCAAGGAGGGCCGTCTGGGAGAATCTGAAGTCAGTCTGTTCTAGAAACGTGGAACATGTCTTATGCTCACGCGTTAAGGCCTATTTGGAGCACAAAAGTAGCCTCTATAAACAACAACAGGTATTCCGCAGACAGAGATCTTGTGAAACTCAGGTCATTGTGTTCAGCCATGAGTTCCAAATCATCGCAGATAACGCTTCCCAGGCTGATGCTGTGTTCATTGAGATTAAAAAGGCATTTTATACAGTTCAGTACTTAAACTTCCTGGCAGATTAAAACTGTGTGCCCGACCGAGACTCGAACTCGGAACCTTTGCCTTTCCCGGGCAAGTGCTCTACCATCCGAGCTACCGAAGCACGACTCACGCCCGGTACTCACAGCTTTACTTCTGCAGTATCTCGTCTCCTACCTTCCAAACTTTACAGAAGCTCTCCGCTATATCCTTTCTTTCAGGAGTGCTAGTTCAGCATGGTTCGCAGGAGAGCTTCTGTAAAGTTTGGAAGGTAGGAGACGAGATACTGGCAGAAGTAAAGCTGTGAGTACCGGGCGTGAGTCGTGCTTCGGTAGCTCAGATGGTAGAGCACTTGCCCGCGAAAGGCAAAGGTCCCGAGTTCGAGTCTCGGTCGGGCACACAGTTTTAATCTGCCAGGAAGTTTCATATCAGCGCACACTCCGCTGCAGAGTGAAAATCTCATTCCAGTACAGTACTGTCGCTCAGTGACCAAAATACGAGCTTACCGAGTATTGATTCAAAAATTCGTTCATCTCGGGCACCACGCGCGTGTGGAAGAGAGAAGAGGGGGACAGAAGCACCGGAAGTACCATCCGCCAAACGCAGTAAGTTGAGTTGTGGAATGTTGATACAAATGTCGAACACAGTGCTACACCTTAACAAATGAGGTAATTGTTGATAACAAAAGTTAAGTATCACTAGAGATACACCGAAGCGCCAAAAAACTGGTATAGGCATAAGCATTCAAACACAAAGATTCGTAATCAGGCAGAATACGGTGCTGCGGTCGGCAACACCTATATAAGACAACGGTCTGGCGCAGTTGTTAGATCGGCTACTGCTGCTACAATGCCAAGTTTTTAAGATTTAAGTGAGTTTTAACATGGTGTTATAGTCGGCGCACGAGCGATGGTACACAGCATCTCCGATGTAGCGATGAAGTGGGGATCTTCCCGTACGTCCATTTCACTAGTGTACTGTGAATATTAGAAATCCAGTATAACATCAAACCTCCGAGATCGCTGCGGTCGTAAAAAGATTCTTCAACAACAACGACTGAAGAGAATCGTTCAACGAGACAGCAGTGCAACCCTTCCGTAAAATTGATGCAGATTTCAGTGCGTGGCTATCAACAAGTGTCGGCGTGCGAACCATTCAACGAAAGATCATCGATATGGGCTTTCAGAGCCGAACCCACTCGTGAGCCCTTGATGACTACATGACACAAAGTTGTACGCCTGACCTGGGCCCGTCAACACAGACATTAGACTGTTGATGACTAGAAAGACGGTGCCTGGTCGGACGAGTCTTGTTTCAAATTGTATCGCGCGGATGGACATGTGCGGGTATAGAGACAACGTCATGAACCCATAGGCCCGGCATGTCAGCAGGAGACTATTCAAGCTGGTGGAGGTTCTGTAATGATGTGGGGCGTGTGCAGTTGGAGTGACAAGGGACGCCTGTTACGTCTAGATACGACTCTGACATGTGACACGTACATAAGCATCCTGTCTGATCACCTGAACCCATTCGTGTTAATTCTGCATTCAAACGCACTTGGGCAATTCCAGCAGGACAATCCGACACCCAAACGTCCAGAATTACTACAGAGTGGCTCCAGGAACACTCTTCTTGAGTTTAAACACTTCCTCTGGCCACCAAACTCCCCAGACATGAACGTTATTGACCATATCTGGGATGCCCTGCAACGCGCTGTTCAGAAGAGATATCCAACCCTCCCCCCCCCCTCTCAGATATCCAAACCCCCCCTCCGTCGTACTCTTACTGATTCATGGACATCTCAGAAGGATTCATGGTGTCAGTTTCCTCCTGCACGTCTCCAGACACTGTTCGAGTCCATGTCACGTCGTGTTGCGGCACTTCTACGAGAACGCTGTGGCCGTACACGATATTAGGCAGGTGTACCAGTTTCTTTGGCTCTTCAGTGTATAATTAAGCGGAACATGTTTTTGCGAAAATTTGGGCGCATAATGAACAGTGAATGTACCCATTACTCGGCGTCTCCCGATTCCAGATACGCGATTGTAAAGTAAAATGGTTCAAATGGCTCTGAGCACTATGCGACGTAACTTCTGAGGTCATCAGTCGCCTAGAACTTAGAACTAATTAAACCTAACTAAAAAAATGGTTCAAATGGCTCTGAGCACTATGGGACTTAACATCTGTGGTCATCAGTCCCCTAGAACTTAGAACTACTTAACCTAACTAACCTAAGGACATCACACACATCCATGCCCGAGGCAGGATTCGAACCTGCGACCGTAGCAGTCGCGCGGTTCCGGACTGAGCGCCTAGAACCGCTAGACCACCGCGGCCGGCTAAACCTAACTAACCTAAGGACATCACACACATCCGTGCCCGAGGCAGGATTCGAACGTGCGACCGTAGCGGTCGCTCGGCTCCAGACTGCAGCGCCTAGAACCGCACGTCCACTCCGGCCTGCTTATTGTAAAGTAAGTTTCAGTAATAATTTACTCACCATGATCAAACGTTTATGAACATTGTTAACACGTAAGTTACTGAATCGATACTTGTTTTGCGACATGGTCTGTTGTATGTGAACTGCTCTCTAAAAATATTCATCAGCTGCGTGACAGAAACCATATTACACCACATTACAAACTTAATTTGCAATGTAAACATTGTTTTCATTATCTTAGTTACTGCTTCATTAGAAGAAATGTCACCACGTGAGATAATGGACGAAGCTTGTGGTAAATTCATTAGTTGTCAATACTGACGTGTGGCAGCTTCTCTTAATTTTATATTGAAAATCCTTTCACCCCCGGAGCAGTCGCTTTTGATTGCTTCGAAAGTCGTTGCCCATACGTGAAAATGTAAGACCACGCTTTGAATGTTCTCCCACATATTCCTCCATTTGTCTTCAATTTTTTTAATGTTCCTGGGCGTCCTCTTGTTAACAACTGATAAACACTTACATGCTTTATTTTGGTTAAAACTTTTAGTACTGTCTCATTTTAACATAGTAATAGTGTACATATTCCTAGTCTGTATACAAGTGAGAGAGGCTGATTGACGGCATCTACTGCCTTGGTGCTAGTTCTGCAAACCGGGTTCCGGTTACCGCGTGCTGAGCGCTTTTTATAGCGTGTGGGTTTTCGTGGTATTTATCGCTGTGTACATTGCCCTGATTTCCCGAATCACTGTATCAGCCGCAGTCAGAAAAGCCATTTCCGAAGAAGTCTTAAAAATTCTGCCTTACCTACGAACAACAATACAGTACATATATTGTAATCCGGCAACTAAATTCGGTGAGTTGGGAAACACTGACGCCATCTACTTGATCTTATTTATTATTCAAAAACCGCATAATAGCAATCCTCTACAATTTGTTTATGATCTTTATTACTGTTCCGGTGTGCGATTTGTTTGGTTGATTTTTACCGCCAGTGCATATTCACCAGGCTGTGTGGGTTTGCGAATGTTCAATATATGAATGTCATTCCCGTTATGGTTGGCTGTAACCATTTGGCGTACAGCACTTTTTAATATCTGCGACTTCCAGCAGGCTATCTTTGCGCCACGTGCTTCCTAAGCAGAAATTTGATTGCTGTAATCTTCTGATGCGACGCATTCTGCGTAAAGCGGTTTCGAGAGTAACATTTCTTGTTTCAGTAATCATCTTTTGCAAATTGACTTAAGTAATTGACTGTGAAGAGTCACCCCTGATTATAAACCATGAATAATCGTAGTCAAAGAATTATTAAAACTCCTTTCACTCAAGATTGTTTAACGCTTTGTCAAGGTTCGATAAGACTTTTTACTCCGCCGGGATGTGCGTAAATTTTCTGCCCAACATCGCATGCTTGGTACGGGCCCGAGACTTCAGCAAAAAGTGGCTTTATCTGTTACTGATGAACTGTAGCAGTATTTTATAGTCAGCTTTCTATCTGCCTGACTGCGTTGTGCTTAGGTATAAGCCACAGAAAATTATTGCGGCGAACTTGCTTCTCCAAGCAGTGGCAGCGATATCTTCTCCAAAGGCGTTCCAAAACATCGAATAAAACTGCAAAGGGGAGAAGGGTATCTAAACCAGGAGTCGCTGACGAATGACAGGGGAACACAAGTGCATACACAAGCAGTCATTAAATCACAGATGATAAATTATTGGGCAAAAAGTTTTTTTTAACAATAAACTCCTAGTTTAGATACCCCTCTCCCCTTTGCACTTTTATTTGATGTTTTGAAACGCCTTTGGAGAAGATATCTTCCCTTACTTGAGGGATTAGTGAACTAATTTCGTCTCTGACGTTGTTGGCTTTGTGCTCTGATTCTCCTTTGTTGAGTTGATGATGCCTACCTCGCTTCAAACGGAAGATACAACGGATAACTGTTTACGTCTCCTTGACATTTAAAGTAAAATTTCTTTTTCATGAACTGCGACCTTAGAACGGAAGAAAAAGGTAGAGGGCTGTAGTCGAATTAAATGGAGCTGTGCTGAGGAAAGTGTTTTAGGAAATGATACCATAAAAGTAGCAGCTGAGTTTTGTTATTGTTGTTGTGGTCTTCAGCCTGAAAACTGGAATGACACACTTCTCCACTCTAGTATATCATGTACAAGTCTTTTCATCTCAGGATAACTACTGCAACATATTCATGTGAAGTTGCTTAATCTATTCAACGCAAGGCCTCCCGCTACCATTTTACCCTCTCCCCCCTTCTCCACTTCTCTCCATTACCAAACTATTTCTTGATGCAGCAGGATGCCTATCAAATGATCCCTTCTTTTAGTCAAGTTGTGCACTAGATGTCCTTTTTCTTCCTCGTTTGATTCATTACCTCCTTATTAGCTATCCAGACCACTCTTCAACATTCTTCTATAGCACAATATCACAGAAGTTTGAAATCTCATGTTGTTTGAACTGCTTACCTGTCCACGTTTCACATCCGTACAAGGCTACACGCCAGACATACACCTCTGGAAAAGACTTCCTAACCTTTAAATCTACATTAGATGGAAACAAATTTCTCTTCTTCAGAAATGCTTTCCTTGCTATTGCCTATCTGAATTTTATAGCCTGTCTACTTCGGCAATCATCAGTTACTTTGTTGTTCTAATAGAAAAACTCGTCTACTACTTTTAAGGTCTCAATTCCTAAAGCAATTCCCTCACATAGCTAGATTTAATTCGACTACAGTCCAGTACGTCTTCTTCCATCCTGCTTTAAGACACCGTCAATTCCGTCCAACTGCAGTCCTTTGCTGTCTCTGTCAGAATTACAGTATCATCAGCAAACTTAAAAGTTCCTATTTCCTCTCCAAAAAATGGCTCTGAGCACTATGGGACTTAGCTTCTGAGGTCATCAGTCCCCTAGAACTTAGAACTACTTAAACCTAACTAACCTATGGACATCACACACATCCATGCCCGAGGCAGGATTCGAACCTGCTACCGTAGCGGTCGCGCAGCTCCAGACTGTAGCGCCTAGAGCCGCTCGGCCACTCCGGCTGGCCCTATTTCCTCTCCCTGAACTGTAATTCCATATCCAAATTCTACTTGCTTTCCTTTTGCAGCTTACTCAGTTTACAGATTCCTCAACGTACACTTCCCTTAGTGCCGAATACAGCGATTGCGACTGTCTAGGAGAGCGACTTGTAACCCCTTCTCTCTAAAGTTAGAGACATGGGTGGTGAAAAGTTAATACGCGTGGTAGGCACAGTGATCTGAAATGCTCAGTCATCAGCTAGCCGCTGCTGCACTCGTACAAGCAAAAACTTCTCCACATGGGTACATATGAATCTACATGTCCATCATATTCAACAAAACTATTAAGCTTATAAACTCTTCGCATTAATTGTGGCATGGGAAATGATTCAACTGAAAACTCCACATACCATTCGCTGTTTGCTCTCTCCTCCTAATAGCGGTAAAATTCCTTCTCCGTAAAACTGTCTTCTGTCTTTCTTATTGTCTGTCCAGCTCATAATTAAACTCAAATACTGACATCTTTAATTACACTCATGTTCATAAATTAAGGATAATTGCAGAATGTGGTGCCACAAAACGTGGCACTACACAAAACTGGTAATAATAGCATAGGCACATAGGGAACACACACGACACATATCTGTAAGTCCACGGTATTGGTGATAAGTTGAGAAACCCGTCCCGAAACACATGTTCGACAAAACACCACTGTTTCCTGCGCATGTACCCCGACATCAATATGGTATATGATCACCATGCACAAGTACACAGGCCGCACAACTGGTTGGCATACTCTGGATCAGGTGGTCGAGCAGCTGCTGGGGTATAGCCTCCCATTCTTGCACCAGTGCCTGTCGGAGCTCCTGAAGTGTCATAGGGGTTTGAAGATGTGCAGCGATACGTCGACCGAGAGCATCCCAGACGTGCTCGATGTGGTTTAAGTCTGGAGAACAGGCAGGCCACTCCATTCGCCTGATATCTTCTGTTTCAAGGTACTCCTCCACGATGGCAGCTCGGTAGCGTCGTGCATTATCATCCATCAGGAGGAAGGTGGGACCCACTGCACCCTGAAAAGGTAGACATACTGGTGCAAAATGACGTCCCGATACACCTGACCTGTTACAGTTCCTCTGTCAAAGACATACAGGGGTGTGCGTGCTCCAATCATAATCCCACCCTACACTATCAAACCACGACTTCCATACAGGTCCCTTTCAAGGACATTAAGGTTCAAGGACATCTGGTTCCTGGTCCACGCCAGATGAAAACCCGGGGAGAATCACTGTTCATACTGTACCTGGACCTGCCTGTGAACATAACCTGGGACCACTGTCCCAATAGCCATGTACTGTGTTCTGACACCAGGCTTTACCGGCTCTCCGGTAACCAGGGGTCAGTGGAATGCACCTTGCAGGCCTCCGGGCGAATAAACCATGTCTGTTCAGTCGTCAGTAGGCTGTGTGTCTGGAGACAACCGTTCCAGTGGCTGCAGTAAGGTCCCGAACAAGGCTACCTGCAATACTTCATGCCTGTCTGCGGGCATTGATGGTGATATATCGGTCTTCTTGTGGTGTTGTACACTGTGGACGTCCCGTACTGTACGCTTAGACACGTTTCCTGTCTGCTGGAATCGTTGCCATAATCTTGAGATCATACTTTGTGGCACACGGAGGGCCCGTGCTACGACCTGCTGTGTTTGACCAGCCTCCAGTCGCCCTAGTACTCTACCCCTCATACCATCATCAAAATGTGTTCTTTGAGCCATTTTCAACACACAGTCACCATTAGCACGCCTGAAAACGTCTGCACGCTTACTCGCTGCACCGTACTCTGACATGCACCAACACACCTCTGCGTATGTGGACTGCTGCCAGCGTCACCGTGCGACGACCGCAGGTCAGATGCACCGCATGGTCATACCCCGAGATGATTTAAACCCGCAAACCGCCCACCAGAGCGTTGTTTCACCATGTGTCAGCATTATCCTTAATTTATGAGCATGAGTGTATATTGACAGAATGAGGTTGTAATTCTCTACAGATGTTAAACACAGCTACGTGTTCTGGAATGCTATATATTTTTGGGTTTATGTCTTTCAACCAGTCTGTCTCAGCTGCACCGTCGCCATTGCGCCAAACCGAGAGAGCTGGCAAGTAGCTAGCACACTGGACTCACATTCGGGAGAGCGACGGTTCAGACCCGCGTCCGGCCATCCTGATTTTTTCCGTGATTTCCCTAAATCGCTCCAGGTAAATGCCGGGATGGTTCCTTTGAAAGGGCACAGCCGACGTCCTTCCCCATCCTTCCCGCTGACTTCGCTGTTTGGTCCTCTCCCCCGAATCAAATGGTTCAAATGGTTCTGAGCACTATGGGACTTAACATCTGAGGGCATCAGTCATCTAGACTTACAACTACTTAAACCTAACTAACATAAGGACATCACACACATTAATGCCCGAGGCAGGATTCGAACCTGCGACCGTAGCATCAGCGCGGTTCCGGACTGAAGCGCCTAGAACCGTTCGGTTCCCCCGAATCAATCAACCAACCAACCACTGCGCCAAAAATTATCTACATATACGATATTCTCTCCAGCGACAGAGTAAACTAATACGTTGCCAGCCACTAGTGCTGGCGAAACATCAGAAAAAAACAACTGACACAAAACTCGACAGGTAATACGTCAACAAGTGGCCTCGACATTCTCAAGAATTTTATAATGAAGATAAAATCGCTAAGGGATAAATGAAGAGAGCTACGTAAGCAGTCGGCGTTATGACCATGTACGCACCCTTTCAATGCACTTCCATCGTTACCGATGTCTTATCGTCTTTCTCTTGAACTTCTTGATTACTGAGGGTGAATAAGGGGTGTATGCGATTACATGATTACTCACAGCACTATTATCTCCTTACAACACAGCCACTCGAGATAATTGCCTCAGTGGGAACTGTTAATAGCTATGATTACCAGCAATTTTTATATTTTTAGCTTGATTGACGTACAACATTGCTCACTGATATCATTCGACTGTTCCAGTAGGATGTGTATACTGAGCCAATAATCCTATTGTAACACCACGGAGCCCACTATCTCAATATTACATAATTACCAGTGATACTTGGGTGATCATGCTGCTACGATACAGGTTAATTGCATTAGCTTACTGTCATTTTCATATCTTCCGATTATTTTCAAGATCCTCTCTAAGTCTAAGTGGCTCCCAGAGGTCACTGTGCATGTGAGATGTTTCTGTGACCGAGATACCATTTTTCGTGAACTGTAATCTCACTCCCTCGCTCCCTCGCTTTGTTGGGCGCGGGTGAGCTGGCAGAGGTACTTATGAGGTGAAAGCTTCCAGAAAAATATTCAGGGCTATTTATTTTCCTCCTCCTTCTTTCTCCCTAGCAGATAGTCTTTTCCGACCTCCATTCATCTGGTCCTAGATTTCTGTCTTCCGTTTCTTCCTGTATGTCTTTTTCCCTACTCAGTGCTGCCCTTCCTCTCCTCCCTCTTCCAGGCGACTTCCAATTTGAAGTCCTCCTTAGCCAATCATGGTTGGTCACTCTGTCTGTGTGCCAGTACCATTGAAGCATTCCATTTTCCAAAGGTCTTTGTCATGGAGCACGTTATCTCCGTTCGCCTCCGTACCTCCTCATTTCTTATCCTGCCTTGTCTGATTAACTGGAGAAATCTTCACATACCTGCATAGTTCATTTCCACTGTTCTAATTTTCTCCATAAATTTCCTTGTTTGAGAGCGCATCTCAGATCCAAATAGAACTAAGCTCTCCAGCAAACTGTGAAATATTCTTTTCGTAGAGTACCGCCGAATGTGTTTATTCCATATTATCCCATACAAAGGTTTAGTAGCTCCTCCCCATTGCTACTCTGAAACGAATATTTTGCCACTTGTGCCTGTGCTAACTATTATTGTTTCAAAATATTTGTAGCTTCTGCAGGATTTTATTTTTCCTTCCCCTGGGTAATACACTCCCAGTCTGTCTTCTCCCGATTTAGTCTCCAACTCCATTTGCGATAGTTCTCTGTAAGCTTTATCTGTGTGTATTCCGTTTCCTCTTCATCGTGAGAGAATACTACCTGGTCATTCACAAATAACAGAGAGTCAAGAGTATCGTCATCAAAGTTTATTCTCATGACTGGGGATTTCCTGTACCAGCCATGCTGCGTCTCTTCAAAATAAATGAAAATAGGTGACATTCCACAACGTTGTTTTGACAGTCGTCAACGACAAAACTTTGGGTAATCTTCTTCCATATTTTAATCATTACTTTGTTTTCTTGTACACTAATTGTTATTGCTCATTGTTTATAATAACTTTCAATGCTTTAGTAGAATTATGCAGTTCACTGCACCGGGAATGGATGAGAGTAGGAGAGTTGAGTGATGTTCTGGGAAGTGGGATGGTGCACTGGGGGATGGGAGTCGGTAGGTTGATCTATGGGGATCTGTAGCGCGGGAGGGTCAGTTGCAGAACATATGGTGTTTGTTGGGTTAGGGGTAATCAAGATGAAGGAAGAAACACGATTTATTTCTCGCGGAAGCCTGTTGCATACATTTTGAGAATCTGTATTCGAAGAAGACTGTGCGACCACTGTCCTGCCACTGTCGTATATTCGGCGTAGGGATCATGCGAATGAGGAAAAGACATTAGGGCACCAACAGGGGCATACAGACAGTAACGTTTCCCTCGCTCAATACACGAACTGAATAAGGAAAAAAATCCGTAATATTGCTACGGTGTACCCTCTGCCATGCACTATACAGTAGATTATATGCGGATGTAGACTAGGTCAATGACCGAGTGAGATGGTTCAGTTCTTAGCATACTGGAAGGCGGGAGTTCAAATTACCAATCAACCATCCAGATTTTGGTTTTCCGTAGTTTCCCTAAATCGCTTAACGCAAATGCCGGGATGGTTCCTTTAAAAAGGATACAGGCCGAGTTCCCTCCCTATCTTTCCCCTTATTCGAACTTGCACTTCGTCTCCAATGATCTCCTCCTCGACGCAGCGTCAGTCCCTAATCTTGTTTCATGTGATCCCTTTGAAGATGGAGTCTCCTTCACTAAATGGCTTCACGATGTATAATTCATTGATATATTTTATACGACTTCAATGTGCATAAAATAAACTGTTGCATATAATGATGAAGCTGTTAGTGGATTAATCCCATCAGAAGATGGCAATCAATTGCCGAAAACCCTAATGTGCTCATTGCTTTTATTGAGCGGTGCTGAGACTGTATACAGGGTGGTCAGAAACAGTCTGAAAATACATATAAGGGTGTTGGGGTGTAGGCTGCGCTTCGAAACGATTGGACAAAAAATTCGATGCTTGCATCGTTGCCGAGTTGATTAGCATTGAAGATAGCCAAGCAGGCCGCTCCGCGCGCAATTTTTTTTAATAACTTACACTAATAATATCTGGCGGGCCGCTTGAATTTGCACACGGAACCGCCTGATTGGCTAACTTCGATGGTAATCCGCAACCGTGCAACCATCGAATTTTTTTCTTTCCGATTATTTCTTTAAAAAATGGTTCAAATGGCTCTGAGCACTATGGGACTTAACATCTATGGTCATCAGTCCCCAAAACTTAGAACTACTTAAACCTAACTAACCTAAGAACATCACACACATCCATGCCCGAGGCAGGATTCGAACCTGCGACCGTAGCGGTCACGCGGTTCCAGACTGAAGCGTCTAGAACCGCACGGCCACACAGGCCAGCGACAGTCTTCCTTTCTGCGTCGTTGTGCAGGCCTAAGTTACTTAATGGCTGTACACTGTGAGTAATGGAAATTGCATCGTCCTATCGAGGAATAGGATGTTACTAAGGATGGCCGGTATCCTCTTTCTGCACCACAACTGTGCACATGAATTACCAGGGTTCTTTATTTAAATGAACAGGAAGCTACTTATCTTTGTGGTACAAGCTCTTCCATAATTGTTCTGTTCCACACAGTATCAGTAATTTTGCTATTAAACTGATCTGGCCCCGCTACGTACTGTTGTGGCTAAGCCTGCTCTGCAGTAAATGACAGACGCCAAACTAGACTGCGTCAGTGACTGAGCGACTGAGGTCCTCCCCGCGCGCCACGGATCTTCAGTGGGGGGTGGACTCCAACCCGTGTGTTTATGGAGTGTCCAGCCTTGCGGCTTCTCCTCCCGAGTCTGAGTTGGTGAGATATAAGGACTTGGTGGTGTGTTTGTCTTCTAGGCGAACCGTCAGTGGAGAGGCCCTCCGGTCAGGGACGGCGATCCAAATACACGCTGTCGAGAGGGCGTTGGCGGCCTGTTGCTTGCGAGTCTGTCTTTGGCCTCTCTCCTGGTAGGTGCACTAGATCCAGTGGTGTGCTGGCGACAGCTTATGCCAGCACAGAAATAATTACAACAATGAAAGGAGGCAAACCGTACCTTCTCAAGGATGGTTATCGCTATCGGGTTCACAGCAAATGTGAGAATTTACGAACTGGTTGTGCATGATTTCCGAATGGAATAAGTTCTGAGGCCGTTTCAAAATCGCAAATGGCAGAATTATGGCTGAATGACTACATTTTTGGCCATATTCCGAAGCAGATGTGAATAACTGAAGGAAAACACAAAGAAAGTACAGTGCCGTTTTCCAAATTTTTAAATAGGAATTCCAAGATCTGAAAGATGATGGTTTAGATTTTCTCACAGATATGCGAAATTATGAGAACTTCGAGACTGTGTTGTGTAAAGCAAGAAGGGAAGTTACTGGTACATCCCAGAAACCTGACACTATAACAATGTTTCAACTGTACAAAGATGTAACAGTTTTCTGGAAAACTGACCACGGGCTTGTTCCTGACAAAAGAATGCTGGTGTTCCTTTGCGAAGAATCGGAGAAAACGCTATGTGGAAATCGAACTGTTCTTATGGACGGGATATTTGACAGTTTTTCGAAACGGTTCAAACAACTTACACCATACGCACTGACATCAAAATTACAGAAGAAGAGACGAAGATATTTCCTGTTTTATTTGCTTAGCTGCCAGACAAAAGTGAAGATACATATGATAGGTTTTTTTCCGTATTTAAAAATAAGACACCTGCAGTGTTAGACTTGAAAATGGCTGCAATTAAAGCTGTGAACGAAACATCTCTTTTCCGGTTGCAATTTTAGGCTGCACCCAATGTCTGTGGAATAAGATACGATAACTGAAATTAACAGATGAAAAAACGGGGATAGAGAAGAAGTCCCATGGGTTTGCCGCGTGTGTGTTGCAGTGGCACATCTTTCGCCAAAGAGTGTTGCTGAAGTGTGGATGGTAATAATGGAGGTAATTCCTAATGGCGAAAATTTCATGAAATTCGAAGACTATATGGTCGATTAATGAATGGAAAATCATAGTATACGATTTGAAATGTGGAATGTTTTTAACCAGAGGCACAGGACGACGAATAGTGCTGAATAAATGAAATGTAATCGCAGTTGCGAATATGGACAACCATCAGCTATATAATGGAATGATGACCATGAAAATTTTTGCTGGACCAGGAGTCGACCCGGATTTCCCGCTTGTAGCGAGTGGTCACCTTACATTTAGGCTATCCGAGCACGCTTCACGGCCAGACACAAACTTCAATACGACGTCAACTGTGAGTCTACAACCTGCACTCGTACAATCATTATGTATATTATGTTCATTTTTTAATTGAAAGTCGCTGCCTGGTGTCAGTGGATAAATAAGATACTGCAGTGCCTGCCTTGTTCAGAAGTACGACACGCTGCCTCGTTCTTCACAACGCAGGCGCTACAGTAACGTATTTATCCGCTGATACGAGGCAGCCACTTTCAGTTAGATATGTCCCCTGTGATAATTACATAACTGATGCATGTCCGAAGGAACATTGCATCATACTCGTGATTCTGTTGACGGACGGCACAGACAACTAAACTCCCAAATAAACAGAAAAAAACCGCATATATACTTTCTGATAAATAATCTGAAAGAGGAAGCGGCAAATATTATGTTGGGAATTTAAAAACATTCAATTCGCCTGCCTCTTCAAAATCCGACAGACGGATTACCACCAACAGAGTCGCATGCGCTCGCTCCGTGAGACACAGCGGAGAGGTTTGGAAACTAATCCAGGCGATTGGCGCAAAGGCTGGTGATTAGGGATTTTACGCCACCACCTCTCCTGTCCCCTGTGCCTGAAGACTAAGTGCCATTTGTCTCGTCGACACAGCGCAGCGTACCCGGCCGGTTATCGACCCAAGTACTGGCCACGCCCACGGTGCTTAGCTTTGGTGATCTAACAGGAACTGTACTCACCTCAGCACAGCCGCTGACATCTCTTTTACTAAACAAGTTCTTAAGGTGCACACGTTAGAGACCATGCTTACTAGACTTTTTTTCCTGTTTCTGATCCATGCAGTCTCCTAAAATATCTAAAGCAAATAGCTTGCAGTAGAATAGGGCACTTAATATGTACCCACTTGAATAGATTTTGACGTTGATACCTACATCAGAATATTTTATTATCTGAAGAGGGCCTTAGCCGAAACCGGTAATAATGGATTGTAAAAAAATTAAAAAAATAATAAAAAATGGTGTCATCAAGACGGGCCTTTACAAATAGTGCCAAAACATGATCGCGGGCTCGTTTACAGACTTTGTCTTCAGTTGACAGAATAGATTTCTTTCACAGTATCGAACATGAACAAGTGCTCATAGCTCTTAAGGGAATACTTTCATAAAAAACACACACCATTTAAAAGATGCACCAAATCCACAATTTTGAAGATTCGGCTATGATATTTTGTACAGTACTTAACATGAAAAATGGTTCAAATGGCTCTGAGCACTATGGGTCATCAGTTCCCTAGAACTTCGAACTACTTAAAGCTAACTAACCTAAGGACATCACACACGTCCATGCCCAAGGCAGGATTCGAAGCTGCGACTGTAGCGGTCGCGCGGTTCCAGACTGAAGCGCCTAGAACCACTCGGCCACACCGGCTTTACATGAAATTATCACATCTACTGTTAAGTTACTTGGTTTACACATATTTACCTCTTTCTTTATGGAATCAAAGAATTGTATTTGCAAAAAATAATACTGTATATGTACCATTTTTTCAGAAACTATTCAAGAGACTTCTACAAAACTGTCTCTCTCTAATCTCTTTGCAGATACACAAATCAAAAAAAGTTTTGCGTCACCTACGTTCCGAGAGTTCCGGAACCGGTACAGAAAATTGGAATAGAGATCAACAAAAACATCATTTCTGCCCTTTTTATTGCTCATGAAAACCACATATTGCATGTTGTACCGCCATACAGCGAGACCTTCAGAGGTGGTGGCCCAGATTGCTGTACACACCGGAACCTCTAATGCTCAGTAGAACGTCCTTTTGCATTGATGCATGCCTGTATTCGTCGTGGCATACTATCCAAAAGTTCATCGAGGCATTGTTGATCCAGATTGTCCCACTCCGCAACGGCGATTCGACGTAGATCTCTCAGAGTGGTTGGTGAGTCACGTCGTCCATAAACAGACCTTTTCAATCTATCCCAGGTATGTTCGAAAGGGTTTATGTCTGGAGAACATGCTGGCCACTCTGTTCGAGCGATATCGTTTTCCTGAAGGAAGTCATTCACAAGATGTGCGCTATGGGGGCGCGAACAACAATGTTTTGATTCACTCCGACGCGCCTGGACACTTCCCTTGTTGAGAGCCCTTCCTGGCACAAAGTAACAATGCGGACGCTATCGAACCGCGGATTGACAGTCTAGGCATGGCTGATAAAGGCGCTGCTCATGCATGGTTCTTTGCATCTTTGGGCGGGTTTAGTGGCATTTCTGAACAGTCTGAGGGACTGTGTCTGTGACACAATATCCACAGTCAACGTCTATCTTCAGGAGTTCTGGGAAGCAGGGTGATGCAAAACTTTTTTGATATGTGTAGTAAGTTTTTTGCATGAGATTTTTTGAATATATCGAATAGGAGAGTTTTAATAATCTTTAATTACTGTTGTGTTAAGTATAATATGCAATTCATGCGAAATTCCGACCACTCTGCCCCATGTTTCAAAATTTACTCTTAACAACATTTATTGTATTTATAGAAATAGATATGCAAAATTTCATAATTGTAGCCTTCATAGATTCTGAGAAGGAGGTACATGAACACTAAAAAACAATTTTCGGGAAATGCAATTTAAAGTTCAACCTAACGTTTTTTTTCTTTTGCCATCCATTCAAAAGACCCCAGATTTGTACCTAGGTCCTCCTTCCCTTATTCTTATTTTATGCCTCCTTTCCTTCACCAGGTCTTCAGCTGACTGCAGAAAGTCACTGTAAATCTGTTTTTCTCAAGATGTCTTGAGTTACATTTCTTATCTGAAAGCCTGTTCTCTCTGATACCTTCTTCTTCCCTGTCATCATTAAATACAAGAACTGTATCATAAGTTGCAATTCTGACAATTGTAGCAGATGAAAATATGGTTTTAGGGCATCGTTTCCATTTGGGTGAATTTAGAGACTCATTTAGATTCTGGGTTTTGCCATGAACACTCTTTTTTAGAGGTAGCAGATCAACTATAAAACCAAAGAGTATACATCACAGAGTTCTAGATGTACTCCATGCAAATTTGCTTGAAGGTAATCCACGGAACCATTGTTCACCGAACTAGTAGTGTGGCTTCAAAAACAGGGATCTGCAGGAAGGCCGTGCACAGATTTAATTATTTTTCAAGCATTTCATTGAAACTTGGGGAACATACTGTCCACGAGTTCTACTAAGAAATAAAAAATAAATTCAAAAATGGCATTTTCGGTCAGGGTCATGAACGTCCCCCATTAAAGTATGCGTTTTAGGGCCCATGCTTACTAGACTTTTTTGCTTCCAATGATTGTTCCTGACACGTTCCTGATTATTTTGCACTCCTTATGGGACACCCTGCCTATACCAGAGATCGTGGCAATCGCAGAGTGGACGGAAGCGTCGGCAAAGGCTGTTTCCCGCTCGCCCCCTCACCTCCCGCAGTCATTCTTGTCAGTTGCGTACTGTAAATGGGTACTGACGAGTAATAATCCGCCATTCATCGCAAAAGTAATCTGAGCTGCTTCTTCGTGCTTCTCTTGCATTAATTTCCGGGAACGCCTCTGCTATTCATAATACGGTGGAGTTATGACTTTTATTTCATGTTCTTTTTATACGTTTCTTTCGCCCTCCTTGTCCCAGGCACGTTTACCTTTCCAGTTTTTTGTCGCGTATTGTCCTTGTGTACGCTCTGCAGGGGGTAACCTACAGTTCACAATACTTCGTGACGTCAATTTGACGTTACAGGCTGTATCGAAGATGAAAACAGCTGCTTACCTACCTTCGTGATCGTTCGGTTCACAACACGCGAGAGAACTTTACGGTCGAAACAATAACGTTCACCTTAGGTAGAGAGAAATGGAGGTTGCGCTTTTTCTTTACTGCAGGGTAAGTTGCCGTCAAAGTTACGTCGTTTATTCTTTACTGCAGGGTAAGTTGCCCTCAAAGTTAGGTCGTTTATAAATAACCGAAGTTCTGCATTCTTGTGGACTGGACTGTAGGTAAGGGGGAAATCAAGTATTGGCGACAATTAACTCCGAAACTTACTGAAAAAGTTGTATTATTATTCTTAATATGCCCTCATCACCCCCGAAAGTGAGACAACTTACTGAGAAAAAGCTGAAGCTCAAATAAGTATACAGTCTGTTAAGTAAGAACTTGGTCGGCATTACACACATACGGTAAAAGATATCGCCTTAGTTCTGTCACAGCCCAGTTGATCTTCTTGCAATATCCATAAAGCATTAGTTTAATTTGAATTTTTGACTGAGATCTATACGTTTTTACCGACAGTTTAAATGCACAGAAGATGTTACAAATTTATCAAGGATGTTTGATGGCAACTGCCAAACGTTGTTTCATCGACAATAATGAAGACTGGATACTGCAGGAGGACAATGACCTGAAGCACTGCAGCGGCTGGAAAAAGGAGAAAGGTGTGCAACTACTTGATTGGTCCACACAGTCGCCTGACGCTAATCCCACTGAAAATGTATGGTCTTACGTAAAAAGAAGTTGCAAATAGAAAAGTTCTTCACTTTAACACAGTTGTCAATGCAAATTCTACGCATTTGGAGGTCTCTTCCACGTCAAAACACGGAAAACTTGGTTTCAAGCATGCCGCGGCGGTGCCTGTCAGTTACCGTTGCTGCGGGTGACTGACAGGGTGTATTATTAATTATAATTCCATTTTTCTTTTGTTCATATATGATGTAGATATATTTTTTAGTTTGTTGTCGAATAAATTGCCGATTTTCTCGACAACGACCTTACTTAACTTATAACACTACCGTCTTCTACTGCTATACCATAACCTTAAAGTTGGAGGCAGGTCGTGAAATAAAACTATCTTGTTAAAGCAATTATGGTATAAAGCAACAGAGCAGTGTTACCCTCTGAGAGGAATTTTGTTATGTTGATCGTGTTGTACCTAACGGAGGTGGCTTATCGTAAGTGAAAGTCAGAATTACATAAATATTTGAACAGTAACAAACAATTTTTTTGCCTAGCTATACTGTTTAAAGAATAAGGAAAACGGTCGCCAGCCTAATTAGGCAGGAGAAAGATTAACGTTCTCGTTTAAGAAAGTAGGTATGAGTAACTTTAACGGACAAACACAACCTAGACTTGGCCACACGCGAGTGCAATGAACTCTGACACATACATATGTTTACGGTAAGATTGAAGCTAACAGCTAGAGCAGCACAAACTATTGGCAAAAATTTAACAGATACCGAAACACACTATTACTTTCAGGGCTTGTTCAAACTGAATGGTCTTTATAAAATTACTATTAACATTTGCTGCAGGATCATAAATTGGACATAGGTTAAGTCTCCCTCAATTAAATACTTTACTATTTAAAATGAGAGTTAATTGGAATCCACTAACAGGTTGCTTCTCACTATCTTTTGTATAAAGAAATTATGGTTTTGATAAATAGTGGTTTTCCTGTTACTTGTTACCTAGCATTAGTACAATAGACAAATTGTGGATCCTGTGCTACTATTAATATGCACTTCCAATACACAAGAGAGACAAACACTTAGCAATCATGAACATATAATTTTCTACTATTGCAGTTTTCCACTTTTACTGCAGTGAAACACAATGTTGACAAATTTGCAAGAAACTGACTCACCTTTTAAAATTTACTACAGGTACCACTGTGGTCATTAACTAAGCAAAACTTTATAAGCCTCAATTTTAAGAACTTTAATTTATAAAAGAAACAGCAAATTGTCTTTATTACCACAGTCAAGTAAATGATTAAATAGGTGACTTTGAAACTTCACAAAACTTTAAATTAGACTGTTTCCATCCCTGGGAGGCTTTCACAAGACTACATTTACTACCTCCCACAATTTCATCAAATCCACGGTAAATCTGAATACTCCCTTCTTACCAAAAATCAAACAACATTATTTAATGTCCTGAGGTTTCCATTTTTTCCACAAACTAGGACACTCGGTAATCATAGTTTAAACGGAGAGGAACCTGAAAGGTGTTGTGATAGGGAAAAATCAAGGTAGGTTCATGAATTCAATTATAAGTTACCTTATATTTGAGCACACTAACACATCCAATAAGCTGATCCTTCACTGTACATTATTATAGCATTCCGTTACAGTGATTGCGCAATATGGTGGCAACTGCATGTTGGTAGGCGGATTTTCAGACAGAATTGCTGGATTCTGGTCTTTCTTGGTGGCGATGATGAATGCCAATTCCAGAATCGTTCCAGCTATTTATCCATCCATCCGAGGCATTGGAAAGTAGCAGAAAAGCCTCTCTCGGAACCAGCACAATATAAACCTTTACATGGTAGCTGGTCCCCGACTGACTCTTGTTCCACCTTTTCTACCTAGGCCAACCACAATTTACGCGCGCTACACAGTTCCGTTCCCGGGGGGAACCACTACGCCTTTTATATACTAAAGAACTAAGAACCCTAAGTGAGGATCAGCAGTTTACATAACAGCAACCAAATACATTAAATAACACAGAACATTTGCACATATTAACATTTCTACAAAAAATTATTCACACAGAAATTACAATTATATATAGTAAGTTTTGTTCCCTCCAAATGGGACAAAGAATTTAAATGACAGTTATACTACATTGCATAGTATCAAATCATGACATTAAAGTTTTAACAAAGAAAAGAGTATACAGTTTTGTGTTATTGATTCAACCGAACAACATTTATAGGAGCTCAACAATGTAACATTAAATAAAACAAAAAGGAAAAATAAATCAGTAGAGCATTAGAGTTATGTTGTTACAAACTGTGTATTCTACCAGAAGAATGAAAGCAGCAGCAACTCATTTATCTTATGTTCAACGAATACATGCTGTTTCAAACCACCAAAACATTGAGGATCCCTCTGAAACACGTCGGTATTGGCAAAATTTGTCGTACTAAAATTACGAAAACCGCCATATTAGTGAGATGTACTTTAATTGAAGACACTTTTGTCTGGCAAAGAGGAGTCCTAATTTCGTTCTTCTGCAAATGTCAGTCTTTCTTATTAAGAGTGGTAGTTTGTTTTACCAGATAATCAACATTTTTTGAATATTTGTTCGCATTTGCGTGTTTCATGCTTGATTCGTAAATTATTGACAATAACAGTTCACTCCTGAGAAAGAGAGAGAGAGAGAGACAGAGACACTATTATATTTACGTAACTTCTAATATTACAGAACATACTTGTATCAACTTAATGACATAGTCCCACAACCTTTTAGAAAGGTGGAGGTGAATAAAAGAAAAAAATTAGGATACGGCAGGACGCGACTATACTATAAAGCTATATTAGACTCAACGATTATAACCACTACACCACGATGAACCAACTAAAAGTTGCCTGTAGTACTGTAACTTACATTTCATGAAGGCTTTAACAGACAGTATGTCATTGTGCGACGTTTAATTATAAGAAACCGTGTAAAGAATGACGTGTCTTTAATATGTTCTGCGTGCTATTTTTTGCCTTGAAACGGCATACTTACATAACATGCAAGTTACGATACGAAATTACAGAATCCAGTATGGTGTGTGCCAAACACCCAGCATCGAATGTTAACGATAATCGTTTGCAGTTCCTGCGGGCTTCGATAAGAGCGTGTGACGTCAACAATGATGCCACGTGTACACAAAGTCTTGCGGAGTGTAGGTTACCCAGAATGAGGTTACCCTTCTGCAAATTGCTGTGTCGACCACGGGGAGGGCTCGCAGCGGCGGATGCGGTGATGGCGGACTTCCGGCGACGGACGAGCGTCGCTCCCGTTAATTAGCGGACAGCGGACAACGGTCCACATAATTACTGCTCGGCCGCCCACGGCGGGTCCTAACCCTCCAGTGGAAGCGCTCTTCAAGCTGTGTTACTGCCGAGGCCAAACAGAGCGGCCCCCGCTAGCACGCCATCAACAGAATCTTTGGTGTGCAGTAGGAGTGCTGCTCTAAGCTCTTTACTGTAAAGTTAAATATTTCGTAGTAATAAAAGAAAGGAAACACTATCATATTCTTCTGCACTCACAAATCGGTTTCCGGCTTCTTAGATCATGATCGACGATAGCTGAAAGTCACAACTATATACACTACTGGCCATTAAAATTGCTACATCACGAAGCTGACGTGCTACAGACACGAAATTTAACCGACAGGAAGAAGATGCTGTGATATGCAAATGATTAGCTTTTAAGAGCATTCACACAAGCATCGCGCTGGTGGCGACACCTACAACGTGTTGACATGAGGAAAGTTGCCAACCGATTTCTCATACACAAACAGCAGTCGACCGGCGTTGCCTGGTGAAACGTTGTTGTGATGCCTCGTGTAAGGAGGAGAAATGCGTACCATCACGTTTCCGACCTTGGTAAAGGTCGAATTGTAGCCTATTGCGATTGCGGTTTATCGTACTGCGACATTGCTGCTCACGTTGGTCGACATCCAATGACTGTTAGCAGAACATGGAATCGGTGGGTTCAGGAGGGTAATACGGAACTCCGTGCTGGATCCCAACGGCCTCGTATCACTAGCAGTCGAGATGATAGGCATCTTATTCGCATGGTTGTAACGGATCGTGCAGCCACGTCTCGATCCCTGAGTCAACAGATGGGGACGTTTGCAAGATAACAACCATCTGCACGAATAGTTCGACGACGTTTGCAGCAGCATGGATTACCAGCTCGGAGACCGTGGCTGCGATTACCCTTGACGCTGCATCACAGACAGGAGCGCCTGCGATGGTGTATTCAACGACGAACCTGGGTGCACGAATGGCAAAACGTCATTTTTTCGGATGAATCCAGGTTCTGTTTACAGCACCATGATGGTCGCATCCGTGTTTGGCGACATCGCGGTAAATGCACATTGGTAGCGTGTATTCGTGATCGATGGTATGGGGTGCCATTGGTTACACGTCTCGGTCACCTCTTGTTCGCATTGACGGTACTTTGAACAGTGGACGTTCCATTTCATATGTGTTACGACCCGTGGCTCTACCCTTCATTCGATCCCTGCGAAACGCTACATTTCAGCAGGATAATACACGTCCGCATGTTGCAGGTCCTGTACGGGCCTTTCTGGATACAGAAAATGTTCGACTGCTGCGCTGGTCAGAGCGTTCTCCAGATCTCTCACCAATTGAAAACGTCTGGTCAATGGTGGCCGAGCAACTGGCTCGTCACAATACGCCAGTCACTACTCTTGATGAAGTGTGGTATCGTGTTGAAGCTGTAAAAAGTTGAAGCTTCTAAATCAGTGAAATTAAAAGATACGGCCCCATTTGTGGCACATATTTTGATACTCGCAAAGTACCTCATCAAAACCCATACGGTCCTTCCCCTTTGTCTGGAACCACGAAATTTCGCAAGGAGAAAGGTTTCACTACAACTAAAAGAAAAAGTCTGAAAATTGTCAATTTTTAGTTATCTTACACAAAAAATTATCATTTGTCATCCGATTGTCTGTCCGCCCGCCTGTCAGACGCCTTTTCCTCAGGAATGACTAGACGTAAAGTGTTGAAATTTATCACGTACTAAGGCCTATAGGCCCTTGGTGGTATAAAATGGTTATACTTCTAACTCAATGCAGTCATAAAAATTTATGTCACATATTTTGATGCTAGCCAATCCACTCACTAAAACCATTAGAGTACTACCCACTGACCTATAATCATGACATTTGGTAAGAAGCAAGGTTCCACAGTACAAGTAAAGGTAAAATCCGAAACTGTTATTTTGTAATTATATCACAATAGCTCAGCCGTCA
The DNA here is from genome assembly GCF_023898315.1 of Schistocerca nitens. Taxonomy (NCBI): domain Eukaryota; kingdom Metazoa; phylum Arthropoda; class Insecta; order Orthoptera; family Acrididae; genus Schistocerca; species Schistocerca nitens. The sequence goes on along the minus strand of NC_064621.1, from coordinate 433,627,276 downwards.
CTGCTTCTCTCGCGCAGACTATCATCTGCACAGTTCCTTTTGTTTTTCTTTAATTGAATTGTTATGTTGTTCACAAATTGCAACACCATTTAAATTTTCTCACTAATTAAGGCCATGGAAGTATCGTCTTTTCCGAATGTACTTCTCACTAAAAAGCGATTCTGGTAGCAGAAGTCCAAGCTTTTTGTTAACCATGCCTTTTTCGTTCTTATGGTTATATTTCCACAGAAACTTTCATCCCCTGAAATATATTTCTTTGTATCTAGCCAAGAAGTGAAATATCTTCTTTCATAGATCCAGATTTAAAATTGTTTTAATATAACGAATTATTTTCTTAAAAATTTTCACCCCGTATTTCACCCACTTAGAGGCTGAATTTCCAGAAAGAGTGAAACACGTATTCTTTTTATTTCCAACAGAGAAGCCAAATACAATTTTTCAAAGATTTAGCTTTAAAAATGCTTTCATAATGAAATATTTTCATAAAATATTTCATTCATTGTTTCACCCCCTTACGAGCTGAATTTCCAATAAAATTGAAACACTATTTAATTTAATTTAATTAATTTATTTATTTTGTTTAACCTATTAGTCAAATACCAATTTTCGTAGATGTAGCTTCAAAATACTTTAGTAGTTCTTTAATAATGCATTGTTTTCAAAAAAAACCTTCATCCACTATCTCACCCTCACGAGGGTTAAATATCCAAAATCGCTGTAACACATATTTCTTTATCTCTGATTGACGAACCAAATACCACTTTTCGTAGGTCTAGCTTCAAAATTGCATTAATAGCCTCCCTTAAAAAAAAGTTTGTTATCCCCAATTTGAACCCCTTATGGGTCGGAATTTCTAAATAACCCTTCTTAAACGACGCCTACAGTATACAATCAACACCCTTACCAAATTACGTTTCAGACCTTAGTGATTTGGGCTGGGCGATTATGAGTGAGTGAGTCAGTCAATCAATCTGGACATTGCCTTTCATATATAGAGAGAAAAAAATATTACGTTCGTCATTTGTTGTCCGACTTCAGACTTCAAATTAAAACACTATCGAAAGTCTTTGAATTTTGGGATCAATATCTAGCAAGTATTAATGTCGGCAACAAACAAAACTCGTCGAGATTTTCGATTCGCAGGAGCAATGAACTGTCTACATACATGGTTTAGTGTGCATGGAATCGGCCAGTGTGGCCGAGCGGTTCTAGGCGTTACAGTCAGGAACTGCGCGACCGCTACGGTCGCAGGTTCGAATCCTGCCTCGGGCATGGATGTGCGTGCTGTCCTTAGGTTAGTTAGGTTTAAGTATTCTAAGTTCTAGGGGAATGATGACCTCAGTAGTTAAGTCCCATAGTGCTCAGAGCCATTAGTGTGCATGGAAGCCTCAGAGCGCGAGTTCGAGTCACATCTGACCAATTATTTCCATTACAAAAGAAATGAATACATTTTAAACATAAATAATCAAGCTGATTTTACTACTTACTAATACATTATGTTTACTTGAGAGAACTAGATTAAAACATAAACACCATCTTTAAAAAGTAACAGTTTCCTCTATTATTTGTGAGGCTTTAGTTCATAAGATCTGTGCATCTGTATCACTAACATCGCTGTGAGTTGCCTTAGAATAAGAATATCTATGGATTGAGCATTCGAGTCTTAGGGACCCCACACAGCGATCTGTCACCAAGTCATGCGATTTGTTCACAGAATCGCACTTGTGTGGACAAACTGCAGATAGCAGCGATCGATCGCTAAGCTCTTGCAATTCCCATATAGTCTGATTAATCGCATGCGACGAGTGACAACATGGCTGCCTGGCTGCTAATCATTTGTGTACATATTTAGCGTGTTTGTTTAGGTAGTTGTGTGTGTGTTTTTTTTTTTTTTGTTTTTTTTTTTCATTTCACTATGCCACAGGGCGTGAGAGATTCGGGTTAGAATTTGTAATTATTCAGGGAGCACAAACCAATCTAATAAGTGAAGTTGACGCCGGAAATTCTACTTTTAAACGAATGCAAATAAACACTGACTCCATATGATCTTGCAGTGATGAGCGTTTTGATGGTTGTGCTGTAGAGGTAGAAAATTAAGGACAGTTCATAACTATAGTCAGGATGTACAGGTCTCCATCTGGTGATCGTGAATTATGTTTGAACCTGCTTCTCAAATCACTCGTGTTTGGGTCGAAGCGAGCGACTGGTTGCAGCGATATGGGTTGCGACGAATCGTAGCGATCGTCGCTTGTATGTGGAACCCACTAGAGAGACAGTGGTTGTTTTATTATCTTTGCTCATATTTAGATGTAACCGTAGCGTTGCTAACAGGTGGCAGCAATTGACAAGCCTTAATGTTAACCTTTCTTGCTAGGGGTCAGCTAGTCGCTTTTAACGTAATTAAATTACCGTTCTGCCATCCACTCAAATATTACGCCGGTGTATGCGCAATGAGCTGATAAAATACGATAATGAACGCAAGTAAGCTGGAGGTGGCAATGCTTCAATAACTTACCTGAGAATGTGAAGATAAGTCTAACCATTCCTTAGCCATGGCGCCATTGAGTTAGTAGGCTGTCATGTCTGGCGGCATTAGCTCACGTGTAGTATCGACTATCCCTCTTGCGGCTACGGTCGCAGGTTCGAATCCTGCCTCGGGCATGGATGCGTGTGATGTCCTTAGGTTAGTTAGGTTTAAGTAGTTCTAAGTTCTAGGGGTCTGATGACCACAGATGTTAAGTCCCATAGTGCTCAGAGCCATTTGACCCCAGCCGGCCGAAGTGGCCGTGCGGTTAAAGGCGCTGCAGTCTGGAATCGCAGGACCGCTACGGTCGCAGGTTCGATTCCTGCCTCGGGCATGGATGTTTGTGATGTCCTTAGGTTAGTTCGGTTTAACTAGTTCTAAGTTCTAGGGGACTAATGACCTCAGCAGTTGAGTCCCATAGTGCTCAGAGCCATTTGAACCTTTTTTTGAACCATTTGAACCCCAGCATCTTGCGGCCCTATTGCCGATATCTATGAGGAAGAGTTGATATCTGTGGGTTGTGTCCTGGCCCGAGAGAGAGGCACAAAGTTTGCGGATGTCGGTAGCAAAATGTCCAAATGTGTGTGAAATCTTATGGTACTTAACTGCTAAGGTCATCAGTCCCTAAGCTTACACACTACTTAACCTAAATTATCCTAAGGACAAACACACACACCCATGTCCGTGAGAGGACTCGAACCTCCGCCGTGACCAGCCGTTGGTGGTAGCGTCGCGACAAGAGGTGGTCACAAGGTCCGAGCTGCCGAAGCCACGAGCTGCGCAAGGAGGGCCTGCGCAGAGTGAAGACACCGGAGTACTCCACCGGGGTCAGCGTCGACTACGAGCAGCAGGCCGACATCCCGTCGGTTGGTTGGCAACATTCGTGTCAGGTGACCGCTCGTGGCGTGGCTGCCCTCTACCTGGCTTTCATCGGCACCACTCAGTAAGCGCTGCGACCCACCGTGGATCTGGGTCTGCTTGCTGATCAAGGGGACTGCTTGCTGATAAAGGGGAGTAACATTCTATAATCCTCGTGGTGATTTGTTTCATTGTCTATCTGTCCACCTTATTATTTTCTTTTTATTAAAAATGAAACTCCTCCACCTGTACTTAAGATTTTATATTTATTTGGCTACTAGTTTCACACGTGAAGTCTTTAGCAGTCAGAAAGCAATGCGTGTAATTTTGAGCTATTGTAGGCGTCAAAGAGATCCAAAAACTTCCCGTCCCTGGCTACTTTCCCGGATTTCGGCACCAGAAAATGTGCGGCCGTAGTTAGAAAGTGAGTTACCATCAGTTTACATACAACATTATTTTACACGTAACTTACAGTCGCGTGGAGTGGCCGCGCGGTTTGAGGTGCCATGTCATGGACTGCGCGGCCCCTGCCGCCAGAGGTTCGAGTCCCCCCTCGAGCATGGGTGTATGTGTTGTTCTTAGCATAAGTTGGTTTAGGTGGAATTTAAGTCTAGGAACCGTTGACCTCAGCAGTCTTTCCCTGTTCCAGTCGGGTAGAATTTGTGGGAAGCACGATTGCTGGAAAGACTCTGTATGGGATCCAATCTCTTTAATTTTATCTTCATGGTCTTTTCGCGAGATACACGTAGGAGGACGCAATATATTGGCTTTAAGAACGTGCCAACAGTTTTTCCGCAGTGGTAACGCCAGTTCCCGTCAGATCACCGACGTTAAGCGCTATGAAGCATGGCTAACACTTATATGGGTGACCATCCGGCCCGCCGAGCGCTGTTGGCAAGCGGTGTGCATTTAGCCCTTGTGAGGAGCTACTTGATTGGGAAGTGCTGGCTCCAGCCACGAAAACTGACAACGGCCGGGAGAGCGGTGTACTTCTGACCACATGCCCTCCGTATCCGCATTCGGTGACGCCTGTGGGCTGAGGATGATACGGCGGCCGGTCGGTACCGTTGGGCTTTCAATGCCTGCTCGGACGGAGTTTTAGTTCATTTAATAGCGTACGCTCTTGGAACTTTACCAGCAGACCTTACAGCATCTGCCGTTGGAGTTGGTTGTGTATCTCCGTGACGCTTTCGCGCTTACCAAATGAACCTGTAAGGATACACGCTGCTCTTCTTTGGATCTCTATTGGTACTATTGCCTATTATTACAGCAGTTTGCATTCGACATTGCCACTGCAGTCGGAAAATTCGCGGGAATATCGCGAAAAATTAATTGGCAGTGACGTAGTAACGTATTTTGTAGATCTACTTATGGTACAGTTGAACACATCTGTTGGCAATGGGATGAAAATTTTATGTATGCAGCAGGTGTTTAAATATTTGACGTCTGATAACGTAGAACATTCTCCACGTGAAAAGAATTCTATGGTCGGCATTGCAATCGTAGTGATTGTAAATGAAGCTAAGATTCCGAAGCGAAAATGTTGTCCACCAAAAATTATTATA